>NW_022995380.1:5948179-6251281 GCF_004354385.1 Drosophila innubila
TTTTTATTTTAAGCTTTTGTCTCAGATTTTGTGACACGTTTAATTATTATTTAATTTTACGAAAAGTAATTTCGCCAATGACTCGTCACCGAGGTTGCACCTTTGATCCGTGAGCATCATTTTGAGGGCCGAAAACGATCTTTCAACACTCACTTGTGTTGCAGGAACCGAATGTACCACTTTGGCCAGTTGGTATAAAGTTGGGTATAGAAATCGCTTTTCCTCCCAATACTCCATAATATTGGAGGTCAAGCAAATTGGCTTTGGGCTATAGCCGTCAATTTCTGCATATCCCTTCTTTATTTCATCAGTTGGCCCGCCATCTTCAGTTTCATCATCTGAAGTAACCTCAATGGTCTGCAAGAACTCATTTAACAGCGAGCAGGTGTTTGAGTTTTGCGAAAGCAATGCATTCTCTGCCACGAAGGAAGTTGATGCGATATCTTTTCTAGAGCAAGGCTGTGCTATTGGACTAGTCTGAAATGTATATATCAATATGTTATATGTTATATATTAATGACATAAATACTAACGGGTTCTTTCAACTGAAAAAGTTGTAAAAAAAGCTTCTTAAGTTGGGCTCTGGCAAGCATTAGGTTGATTGGGTTCTGCAGCAACACTCGTCTTATCCGCGGGTCCAAATATATGCTGCAAATGATTGCATCGCACCCCAATAGGCTCTCTTCTCTTACACTGATGCACTGGCTCAAAGCTTGGCTCTCTGTGGTATTTGCTGCTGAAACGGTGAGCTTAAGCTCCATCCATAATATATAGAAGTCACCCATGAACAACTGAGTGCTTTGCAGCTTTTCTGTGGCGAAGTACGCCGGCTCCAGAGTATTAACAAGCCTTTTTAAATCACCCCACTCTGATGAAGTCAATTTCATTGAACTTTTAAGACGCCGTTCGCAAAACTCCTCAAATTGTTGCAGCTTGCTTAACATGGTGTATGTTGAGTTCCAACGTGTCGCAACATCTAGCACTGGTTGTGGCAATGACTCCTCCGTTAACAAATACCTACACCCCATAGAATATCGGGATTGTATAATAAAATTTAATGCTATTATTAAAACCATATTAAAATTAAAAAAAAAAAAACGCCGCAAATTGAAAAAAAAAAAAGTTTAGATAAATATAATTTACTAATATTTCCGTATTTAATTTGAACAAAAATATATTTTAAATTAACATGTGACGCTAACTGTATTATTCTTGTAATAAAATCTATGTAAAGTATACAAGCATCAAATATTAATTTATTCATATTAAAAACTTAGTTTGTTATGTATTTAAAAAAATAAATATAAGTATGGAAATATTGAAAGAAAATGTTAAGTCTTAGAGGAATATAGCCGACTTTGTACCAATATTTAACATAAGAATCCAATGAAAATACCTGTACGCCGGCGTTCTTAAAAGCTTCACAATTCGTCGTGCTTTTTCGATGAAATCAACGGATTCGAGGCGTTGTAAAAAATCCTTAACAGCTAGTTGAAGGGTATGTGCTGCACATTTTATAGAGCTAATTGAGTGAATTTTTAAATTCTTTAGCAGCTCTTCATCGTCCAAATCGTCTTCGTCATCCCCATCTGCCTCGCAACTACTTAGCAGTTCCACTGCCTTGACCATGTTTCGACCATTATCTGTCGTGATGGTATAAATTTGTTCCTTTGTAATGCTGAAATCAGCCAATATGGTCTTTATTTCGTTGCAAAGATTTTGGGATGTGTGCGCTGTTCTCAATTCGATCATGCCCAAAGTTTTAACGCATATTACACCGCGATCGATGAATTGCACATTAACACCAAGAATACCGCGATTGCATCTTGTGGCCGTGTCCATTTTAAGGCAGAGGATTCTGTTTTTAATGCGTTCCCCAATTTCGAATTTTATTTGCCTGTATTTCTCGTCGACTATACTCATAACATTTCTGGATGTTACAGTGGGCATATCCAAGCCACTAAATATTTGAGCTGTTAATGTTTTAAAGCCTTTTGAGTCCAGTACAGCCAACGGAACTTTTGCGGCGGTCACCAGGTCAATACAGGCATTCTTGACTTCGTCTTGGCCCATTACAACAGAAAACTTCTTTTTCTTTTCAGGCACTTCGGTTTCTTTGGTTTCTGCCACTTCATTGAACTCGCTTTTGTGCTTCTCTTCTAAGTGCCGCTTCAGATTGCACAAATAGTTGCCACTGAATGTCACTTTGCATATTTTACACTCCGAAACATTACTTTCCACTTGGAATGTAAAATAATTGCGCAGAACACAATTACGCTTGCGACCCATCCTGATAAGCGATTAAGAATGATCACCAAAAAATATGTGTCAATGCATAAACGATTGCAGCATACAATAAGCACTTCTTAAAATAGATTAAACAAACGCATGAGCGTAGTCAAGCGCAGTCGAACTACGGATATCTTCGTTATACCCCCTTCGTTGCGACTATGAGTAGCTCTCCTTATCTTTTACTTGTTATTAACACATAACAGGTATTGCAATTGCAATTGCTGTTGTCGATAGGATGCTGTTATTTGTAATGACGTATTTTCAATTACTTTAAATATATACATGTACAATTGTAAATGCTTTAATTAAATGTAGAGTTTTATTTTGAGCGAAAAGAATAAAAATCATAAATAATCATTATTCTTGAGTTTTATTTTTTTATGATCAAAAATAATAATTACGGTCTAAGTTTTAAAAAATTACTCAAAAATAATTATTATCAGTGAAGAAAAAAGTAAAAATCATAAATAATCATTATTTTTGAGTTTTATTTTTTTTTTTATCAAAAATAATGATTACGGATTAAGTTTTATAAAATTACTCAAAAATAATTATTATCACTAAACAAAATTGTTAAAAATTAAAATATAATCATTACTAAGTAATTTTTATTATATAACTTATAATGATTACGGTCCCTGCTTGAAAGTCCATCAAAACAAAATTAATTTGCAGACATTGGCTGCTATTTGAATTGGGGTGGCCACAGAACTCGTGTGAAAATTGAAACGAAACACTTGAGTGCTGGGCCACTTCACACATACAGAAACACTGACACTGAGGCTGCCAGTTGCGATGGAGGGGGCGGGGCAGGGGCTGGAACATGGGCTGGGAAACTTCAGGCCAAAAACTTTAGGAAACCACTTGAAAAGTTATTTACATTTTAAGTTGTTGAGGTGTTCACACAACGTCGAGTTGTGTTGTGTCCTTGTGATGTGCAAAATAACTGTAGGCATACACACACACGCAAATACACACACACACACACACACACACACACACACACACACACACAGCAGGAGCATCAAATCGTTTGTGGGTGTGTCTTGGCGTTTTTGTGTGGTCGTCGGTGTCAAATCTGAGAAGCACAGCCTTGAGAGGCTTACATAGAAAATCTATTAAATTGCGGTACCCGGCAACAGAGTTCAAGTTGCTGTTGTCGCAGCTCACTGTTCGTTGGGAGTGTGGCAGTGTGGCAGTGTTGCAGTTGTAGCGGTAGCTTCTGGTCGCTTTCAAAGTTTGCAACATAAAACAAACATTGGCGAGATACCCGCACAGCAGCAATGTGCACCGCAGCGCATCTTGACTGACGACGACGACGACGACGTCGGTGAGCTCAATGGCTCACTAAACTTTTGAATAAAAGCAGGCAGGCAGTCAGGCAGGCAGGCAGTCAGTCAGACGAGGCAGTGGACAGAGAGGAGACTGGAGTGAGCAGAGGCGAATAGAAGAGACTATGCTGGCAGGAGTCTCTGTTCTGTTGCTGCAATGAGTTGCCGCTAGCTGTTGGCATTGCAGTTCAGCCGGAAAACATAAAAAACTACTTGATTCTTCCTGCTGTAGTGCCAAAAGTAAGCACAGCAGCGCCACATAATAAATAAAGTAGGCAACGCAGCAGCAACAAATGCAACGGCAATGGCAATGGCAACAACAACGGGAACAGTAGCAGGAAATATGGCACTTAAAGTGCTTTAAATAACATTAGAAAGTTTAGCTTTGTATGTGATATGCAAGTCAGGCACACTCATTCTTTAGGTCTCTGTAGGGTATCCCCTTCCATATATTCGTTGTCAACTTTGTCAGTGTGTTTGACTTGTACGCAAATTTTTCAAGTCACGACAGTCTCCGGTAAAGACATCGGCTTGCATTTGTTTAAGTTGTTCATTTGCCTGGCAGTTGTCAGACAGAATAAGACAACGAGGACTACGGCAGCGGGGAGATGGAGATGAAGGCTGGGGGAGAGGCAAGGCAAGTGACTGCCTCATTGTTTGTCTTGTTGCTACAACGCATATGACACTCGACGCCACGCCCATGCAACGCCCATAAATAAAACATTTCACTTTGTTTTACTGTCTACTGCTGTTTGCTTTGAGGCAGCATCACAAGCATCTGCTTCAGCTTCAGCATCAGCATCAACAGCAGCATCAACAGCAGCAATGTTGCAACTGTTTGTTCGCAGCGACACACTTTGATTTGACTTTAATGCACAATACCATTTTATTCAGCTTTGATGGCCTTTAGATGCGCTCAAAGCTATGTAAATTGATGCTGGAATGCACTTGGCAAATGCCACAGCAAAAACCTCAAGAATGTTTTTGTTATCCTTCTGTTTTTGTTGGCATCAGTCGGGCCATTAATCATTGTGCAAAATCTCAGCTCAAGCGGACATTGATAAGCCAATTAGCAATAAAATTCATAGGTTTGTGGTACTTGGGATTTAATTCAAAAACCGCAACAAAGCGGTTGCTATTCAAGTGTTACGAGGCGTATGTGCAATATTCATTTTATAATCACAATGAAATACTTCGTTTCTGATAATTAAATTCTTAAGGAAATTTCTGAAATTTAAATGTATTTGCTGCATTTGCGTAACATAATGAACTAACTAATTACTTGATGTAAACTTTAGTTTTAGTATTTGCTCCGCCTTTGGCACACTGCTTAGCTAATGCAAGTTTAAGGCTCTTGTACCATCTGCCTTCAACTTCATTTTGAGTCTTGCAAAACTTTGCCTAATTGGCAAAAAAGGCACCAAAAAAGTAGAAAAGGCAATGCAAATCGCACGACTTCAGCTCTCATAAACTGAAAGCCGCGAAAATGTTCAACTTCTGCACAATGTCAGCGTTGCTGTCGACATCGTCATCGCCATCGCCATCGTCATCGCCATCCACATCTCAGGGCGGCTACAATTTAAGCTAGGCCCAAACAATCCGACAACTCGAAAAACTACGCAAACTTTTCGCCGAGCACTCTTTAGTATTTTTTTTAAATGCGCCCGAAATTTGTTGACAGTTTGGTTCCGAACTTTAGGCGCATTAGCGCTCAACTCAAATATTGAAAATACCCGCCAAGTTATTCAATAAATGTCAGCCAGAATACGAAGTCTGCGACTTGCCAGCCAGGTTAGCTTCCGCCCAAAATTGCCCAAATTATTGTCTTTAACACGCGCCCAAAAGGAGGAGTTCACCTCGTTTTGGGATGAGGTGCAGAAGCCCATATGTATGTGTGGGGAGATCATATCTAGGAATTTGGGAATGTGGCCTTCAGTCATCTTGTTAAAGGCTAGAGGCGAGAGTCATGTGACCTTCGTCGCGTGGATAAGCAAATTAATGCAAGTGCATGCGGAATTTAAACTCAATTTAACTTTGCGCTTGCGCTGCTTGTGTGCTCGCACTTTAATTATGAACTTAAATCGAAAAACTTTGCATTTACAGGAGGCAATGAGTATGAGTATGAGTATGGCTTTGACTATGACTATGAGGATGAAAATGAGGATGAGGATGAGGATGAGCACTGCACAGACTCACGACCCATTCACCCATTCAAACAGACGGTCGGTCGTTGCATTCATAGCATTCATTCAGTCGCTTGCCAGCCTGACTGCCTAACTGCCTGACTGCCTGACTGCCCCGTTTATGTATGCAAATTTTCGGGTTGTTGCACTTGCGGCGCCTCACAGAAAGCTAATTAAATGCAAGCCCAAATTGCGTTGTGCAGCCACTGAAAACTGTGCTGGATTTCGCACAAAATATGATACAGCTGCTTGGCCCGCTTCAGTTTCGTTTGGCACGGGTATTTTTCTTTTGTATTAAAGCTAATTTAAAGCGTTGCCCCATGCATTTGGAAAGTTGCCTCCACGTCGGCATGTGGCACACATCACGTGCCGGGCGCGACGGTGGCAGCATGGCAAAGACATTGCAGTCTAGGTCCGTGCATACCAATGCAGCTTAGAATGCAGCCCTTATGACGTCAGCGTGCGACTCTTGATGCTGGGCGAGCGCCCTAGAAAGTATGCTACGAATTTTACTGCCTTTTAGCCTTTCGCCGCCGTCGTCGTCTTCATCGTCGTCGCCGTTGCCATCGTCGCCTAATGCTGCTACAAAGTCGCGCAGACGTTGTCGTTTTGTTGTACGCTTTTTTTTTTGCCTCTACAAATTTCCAAAATCAATATTTGCCGAAAGTGTTTTGCATACCAAATAATTTGTGAAAACAACTTGCAAGTCGTCCCTCCAACCAACAGAGAAAATATATTGTAGTGGCAACAGCAGCTAAGCAAATTGTCAACAAATGATTTTATTCTTTACTTATTTTTTGTATCTTGCGGGGTTTTGGCACACATGCACACAGACACACACACAGACAGACACATGTCACGAGTTTCTGCCCTAGCCATGGGGTGTTTGCAAACAGTTGAAAATTGAATCGCAGTTGATGTCCAACAGGAAATGAAAAACTGTGCACACAAAGTCGAAAACTCTAAGCCCTTACAGAAAGCTGTGTGTAATCAAACTATTGTTGACAGATAGGTTAATAACTATAAAAAGAAACAGCTTTTCAATAAATAAAGGAACTGATTGTTTCTCTAAGAGAAGAAGAAACTTAATTAATGACAGAATTAATTCTGATATTTCGCATATTTGTATAATATTTTTATTGAAAGCGACCAAAGTTTGATAATAATTTAGCAGCTTAACTCAAATCTGCTGTTGACCCTGAAAATGTAATCAACAGAATCAATTCACATATAGTCTGCTGCTGTGACTGAGTGAGGTTGTATCTATGAGTGTGTGTTATGGTCATACGGTCGAAGTAAATAAGTATTATAGCTTAATGCTTACAACTTGTTCTAAAAGTTCTGACTTGGCAAAGTATTTGCATAAGTAAAGCGTCAAAGAAAGGTCCTGGACAAGGACTCATATTTCAGCCAGCTAGCCAGTCAACTAGTGAGCCAGCGAAGCGCATTGATATATTACGTGTCAGTAAACCGCCCGTTTGTTATGCACCTCGAGTCCCCGCTGGCCAACATACTATGGTACGGTACATTGTTGGCAGCACTTCCGGCAGGCAGTGCAAGTTTGACACGCGCATCAACACGCGCTTTGTCAACTCACCGAGGCAGCTGCAACAGGAAGCGCACACGGACACGGACACACTGTGGCAGACATTGCCATACGATGGCGATGGCGATGGCTTGGCCTGGTTACAATGTATAGGAAATTGGTTTCGCTTGGCTGCACTTTGTTGAAAAACTCAATACCAAGTCACACACACACACTCTTGGATAGGCGATCCAACAGGCATTCAAGTCGAGCAGGAAGTCTTCAGTGACCGCGTCGCACTCGATAATCAGCAATGGCAGCAATGCCAGCCGGCAGGCTTAATGTTCTCCTAGTCCTGTGACCTGACATTGCCTTACGTTTGTTGGGGCATGCCTTGCCTTGCCTTGCCTTGCTGAGGCATGCCACATGGTCAGTTCTCGGCTGCCTGCGTTCTTTGAACCTACAATTAATTTACTTTGTTTTTCCAGTTGACCAGACATTAACATTACTTGACTTCCGTGCGTGCCGAGCGCCCCACATATGAGCCAAACTGATGGAACAACAATCGGTGGGTGCGGTAAGCGTTCTGCTCGATTGCTGACCTGCCATATGCCGGCATTTAGCCATTTACTTACTTTAAGCACAATAAATTATTTTAAGCTGCTAAGGTTGTTGTTCCTATTGCTACTCTCGCTGCCTTCTTGTGGCGCCCCCTTGTTGCTGCCTCATGTGAGCGTCTGTTTTTGTGTTGGCCATTTCCTTAGGTTAACGGGCAAAATGTTGGGCAATTATGCCACACCTGCTCTCCATCAGACCTAGTTCCGCGTTTTTGTTTTCCCCTAATGACAGCTATTTGTGCAGTTTTTGGCATTTGCGTTTATTTATTACACTTTGTTGTGCAGTGTAATTTGTTTATTTGTTGCTTCATAAAATTTATCCAGCTCTTTCTTAGTATGCAAGCAAGCACCGTTTATGCTCAAAAATAAAACTAGACACCATTTAATAAGTCATAAAGTATAGCCAGTCTTTATAAAAAGTCGAGTAGATTTTATGCTTATAAAAAAACGAGTGTGTTTATCAGATACAACTCTGCAAGGGTATTGCAACTTCGGCGCCTTGCAAGTTATTCGTTCAATCTGATTTTATAAGTCAACGAAGACCCCTTGTAAATATTTTGCTATTGTTTAAAGCGGAGATTGCAATGCATTTGCATATATTGGATTTAAATATTCATTTACTGCAAGATGTCACACCACACAGTCTGCAAACTGTATAAAGCCCCCTCCTACTTCCCCACCTACCATACCAAATGACAGCATTCCACACTGCAAAGGATGTTGGGGTAGAGCACCGCCAAGTGATTGTGGGTCATAGAACTCAACTTTCAGTTTGGTTTAACTTCAAGCGAGACGCAATGACAGCGAAATTGAATTTGTGACACAGCAAATTGATCCACACGTCACTGGTGCACTAATTGAAAGGATTAATTAGAGTGGGGACAATGAAGACAAAAATCAGTTCGCGGTGCTGAAACTAATTAATGAGCTTGACCGTTATCTAATGTGTTTGCGAAACAACTTCATTAATTGGTAATATCTGAAAATATGCTACTTTTAACTTACTTAATTGGCTTTTTAACAAAAGGGATTGTCTCTTGTTATTTGTCCATTTGCTGTCGTAATTGTTGTAAATGGCTAATATAAATTGGAAATAACTCAATTTGAAATTATATTTATTTGCATTGATTTGTAAATAATGCTGGCCAGAACTCAATATATGTACAAAAGAGTGCATATATAAATACGTGCATTGTTGTACCACATATTAATTAAAAACTATTGCTAATTACATAATTTAAGCATATTAGCTGTATATTTTTTAGGCAGCATTTTAAATTTAAGTTTCACGTGCATTATTAATTGCCAGCCATTTAAATTGATTTTAATTACTTTTTGCTTCTTATCCTTATTTCATTGCAATTATGTGCTTCATTTTATTTTTGTTTGTTTTTTTTTTAATTGTTTGCCAATTTGCCAAATAAAAATGATAATTTCTGCTCATTAATTATTAATGCTAAACCAAATTATAAGGTCGTACATTTGCACTGTTTAGGGTGAAAAATTTGAATTATTTATTGCATTGTATCTCCCTATTGAATGATCCAAACTGCAGCGTCATTTCAACTAAACAAAAAATGCTCAACTAAGAGATATCCATTAAAAGATAAGTGTATGCACATCGTCAGATTCTATTCGGAGTGCTTATTATCTCAATTGCCCATTATACCTAATTTATATAATCTTCTGGCTACAGGGTATAATTATGAGTCACACGCAAAAAAGTATACAAATTGAAATTCAAAATAATTGGGCAATATAACTTTAATTATGCACCGATTTTGTGCTGCACTTACAAAAGGTACATAGAATTCACATATATACATATATGCATAAATATTTTGAAATTGAAACTCGCTTTTGTTGCAGTAACCTACAACATTGGTATTTGGTTTTCTGCTTCAACTCGAATATGATTTAATTAAGCCAAGTAATGGGCTGTAATGGCTTCATTCGGATAGCTAAGCAATGAATTAATATTTGCATGCATAATACAGTGAGGTCCAGGAGCTCTATTGTCAGAGTCCCTGACCTGTCACATTACTAGAGCTACTAGAACTGTTTATAAAATAACTAGGTTGGAATCCCCCAATGTCAAGTTATAAGAAAAGTGATATATAAAAATGAACACAGTCAAAACTAGTCGGAAAGGATATAGTCGAGATCCCGACCATAGGATACCCGTTACTTACTTCAATATATCTAAAAGTTCTTTAAAAAATATACTTGTTTTGCTCTGAAAACTTGTATTCGCCATAACGTCCGATTCAGTGGGATAATAGATAATACTAATATAAAACGTTAATTATCACAAAAAATTTATTATCTTAAAAATTGTGGGTGTGGTGGTTTTTCGCTATTTGCGGGGGCGGAGGGGGGCGTAACTTCAATTTGAAACAATCTTGTTTAGTATCTCTATCTCTAATAGTCTCTGAGATCCTTTTGTTCATACGGACAGACGGACGGACGGACAGACGGACAGACACACATGGCTTTATCGACTCGGCTATTGATGCTGATCAATAATATATATACTTTATAGGGTCGGAGATGCCTCCTTCTCTCTGTTACATACATTCCAACGAACACAATATACCCTTTTATTTTTTTTTAAAGTAACGGGTATAATAATGATTGATCCACAATGACAGATTTTTTATCTAACAATCATCAATCAATCGGTTTCATAAGGTTTGCTTTCATGTAGTTAAAATCAAGTACCCGAAATCATCTTAAAACAAGTAGGAGCTTTACGGTCGTGCTGCTCGACTGTTAGATGCCCAGTAACAATTATATTCGCAATTGTTTGAATCAATCAAGGATGCATAGAATTAAATAATTGGCAGGTTTCGTACTGCAGTAAATAGATATGATATTTGAATGTTGAGACAGAGTGGATGATGAATGATATGTACGACTTTATTGAATTGTGGATTAATACTGTCGCTCTGAGTTTCGGTTGGGGGATATATACATACAATCAATTAGAGTGCTTGAATACCTCAACTTTTGTTTCCCCTGGAACCGCATCCACACCCAGAGTTGAGGAATAATCCGGCAACATTCCACAAAGCAACTAACCTTTGCCACTTGGCCTCACAACTAATAATTATAATTACACCCACATGCCATTGTCACGCCCAGCTAACCGAGTTTGGAGATTGGATACCTTGATGGTAAAGCCAAGAATCTCTTTCACATTCTGACCGAGTCGCATACACATCGACATCAATATATACATACATACATATACTATATATATGGACTTTGCCACTCTGTGGCCGTCTAATTGATGTAACAAGTGTTTGGGCCATGTACTGTTGGAATTTATAAGTGGCAAAGTAGTCAGCAGAGACAGCACAGTCAACAGACCAAGTCCAAGATGGTTGTCGATAGTTGGCCTAGGGTCAACTCGGCGACAGTATTACTCACTTCCCCCAAACCCAACAGATTCGCACTCAATACAAAGCGACACGTACATACCACCAGGCCAGGCCAAGAGAGAACCAAGATGAGCTGAATCGAGCCAGGCCAAGTGCTGATGGCCCAGACAACTGCGACTGCGGGCTGTTGCTTGTAATAAATTTGCTTCAAACATGCAATGCCCGTGGGACAAATGCCGACAACTCCAACCGCATTCTCAGCCCTCTCCCCACCCACATCCTGAAGTTTTCCCACAGTTTCCATCTCACTGGACTGGCTGGCTGGCTGGCTGGTAGGATGGTAGGATGGCAGGATGGTTGGCTAGTTGTTTGGCTTTTGTTCTATCCAACGCTGATGATGTCGGTGTGCCGTGCAAAGCCACAAATTGCCACTTGGCTGCCCGCTCGTGCCAATCTGTCGCTATGTCGGTTGCTATTGCTGTTTTCTTCTCTCCAAGTTGTTAGTGTTGCTGTTGTAGCTGTTGTTGTTGTTTGAATAAATCTAAAGAAATAGCATTTAATGTCTATTTGCAGCAGATTAAGATAAAAAGCATTGCATGGCGTCACCAGACGATGGTCAATCTACTGGGAATGCGATTGGGACTGAGACTGCCACTAGAGTGAAGAGCATAGGAGAGAAAGAATGAGGAAAGTAGAGTGCAAGCTGGCTTGCAACAGCTTGACCATTCGTGCGGCTTATCGATTTTGGGCTGTAGGAGGATGCATTGTCTTTCAGCTGGCATGCTCGTAAGTGCCACAAACAAGTGAGACAATCAACACTTGATAAAACAAACACTTCTAAATTAATTAAATTGCAAATATTCTTGAAGCAAGTACAGCAGCAGCAGCAGCAGCAGCATTAGCCGGACTCATCTCAATCTCACACACACACACACACACACACACACACACTCACGCACACACACTCACGCACATCATCCACTGATTCAGACACATACATAAATTCATATCCTAGATATGCTTCGTAGATAGTTGTCAACGCTCTCGTCAATAGTACAGACGCTGCTCAAAGATAATCCAGGCCATCAATAATGCAAACAGATCTCGGTGCTTCAGAGCTTCACAATTTTCCTCGCTTTGTTTGTCTTTTTTTTTCTGTTTTCTTTTCCTCCTTTTAGATGTCTGTATGTATGCATTTTTGAGTTTCTCCGCATCTTCCTTCGTTTTGCTGGCGGCCATTGGTTGAACCATTTGGTAAAAGATTTTTCAAATTGAGTTCAGTTTGGCTTAAACTTGAAAATTAAATGAAACATTTTGATGGCAACGATGAGAATCGCATTGAGAATTGCAATGCAAATATAATCAGAACAGTTGAGGTGAAAGTTGATTTTACTTGTAGTTCGATTGCCATCAATCAGAATAGACATTTTAAGTGTTTGCATATGAATACGGCCAAGCCACTCCTTTATAATTTCAAATTGATATATGTACTTAATTCCTTATACATAAATTATAGCCACGTGTTAATTTTTCAATTGCTTAATGAGCGGAAGTGGTCATCATTGTTACATGTTTCAAGTTGTATATGTCGCGATTATTAATTGCATCAGATGAGAATATAGATGGCTGGGAAAGGGGCGTGGTTCATTCCATCAGGTGTGCCGGTTGCAATGCAATATTAATTACAATTAGCCAGGAAAGCGGGGTGGGGTGATATGGGTTTTGTTAATTTGTAAAAGTGTAACTTTAATTTGCGTTGAAATGTTTAACGCCAACATTTAATTTATGTGCCAGCTGTTAAGTGTTGCACTTTGTATGATAAATGGCGACAAAGTTGCATATGCAGCTTTGATTTTTATGCAATACTATTAAAACAATATTCTCATACTTCTTCGCTACGTGCCGCACATCAATAAAACTGCACTAATTGGCATTTAAAGCATGCAACAATGAAGCCAACTGTGCTACAAGGCATCCCAGTAAAAAGGTAATTCAAGTGAAGACTTACTTTTTACATTTCATACATTAAATTCTGCTGGTTAATAAAATGTTATTATTATTATTAATATTATTATTATTTTTATAATTGTTATTATTATTATTATTATTATTATTATTATTATTATTATTATTATTATTATTATTATTATTATTATTATTATTATTATTATGATTATTATTATTATTATTATTATTATTATTATTATTATTATTATTATTATTATTATTATTATATTATTATTATTATTATTATTATTATTATTATTATTATTATTATTATTATTATTATTATTATTATTATTATTATTATTATTATTATTATTATTATTATTATTATTATTATTATTATTATTATTATTATTATTATTATTATTATTATTATTATTATTATTATTATTATTATTATTATTATTATTATTATTATTATTATTATTATTATTATTATTATTATTATTATTATTATTATTAATATTTAGGGTGTTCACTTAGCATTGTCACCATGGAAGATATCACATGTTCCAGTAGTCCCAACAACAACTTGTACTCAAACCATTTCCTCATTACTTGTATGCTCTTATTACTTTCCCTGAAAGTGTGTAATATCAAAGAACGACAACCTCAGCCGATATTTAATTATATTATATTATTCTTTTGTGAATATATTTTGCCCTAATAAGTGTCAGCACACTCATATGGCAATGGTGAATGCACTGTCATTTGAATGAATACCAAGAAATTTTTATAATGTTGGTAACATCAAAGTCAATAATTAAATAACAAAAGTAGCAGTAAATAAAACGTGAATTCGAGTGAATTTTTGAAAATACCTATATACAAAGAGTATGTCCCGTAAATGAACCCAGTTGATACATTTACTTATTGAGTGCGCTTAAAGGCAACATTTGTGAAATGATTTTTCTTATTCAGACTCTGAAACAAGCTAAACACAATTTTATGGCATTTAGAGTAGCCTTTCAACTGTAGAAAAATATACTGAGCTAGAGAGAGACAGCAAGATAGAGAGAGAACTAGATGAAGTGACGTAAATTAAATTAGTGTCAAAAGCGCATTGTGAGCGAGCGTGAGTGAGTGTCTGTGCGTGCCTGACACGGCCGGCAAACATAATGACCACCGGCAAAGGAAACAACCAACAACGGGCCACGGGATAGAGCCACGCGGGGGATTGGGGCATGGGGCATGGGGCATGGGGAATGAGGCATGAGGCAAACGCAAAAATTGTATGCAAATTATGCTTGACATTGTTTCAGCATACTTTTTGGCGTGCGAGCCAAGACAAAAGCTGACATTTAGCCCAAGGAGAAATACAGGCAAGAGACACTGTCGCAACGGGGAATACGAGGCTAGGTCTGTGTGTGTCTGTCCTTCACTCTGTGTGTGTGTGTGTGTGTTCAGCCGGTTGAAACTTTGTGACATTTTTTGGCGCGCACAGCGGAAACGTGCAAACTGGCAAATTTATAATGAGCCACGGGTTCAGCTCCGCGTGGCTGCCAACGGCATTTTCTCCTGGTCTGCTAAGCACTAAGCGCATTTGTCGCTGGGTTTTGCCCCAAAGATGGCTTCAAAAGGTTTCAAAGCGTCAAAATTTGTTTAGCTGCGCGCAGCTTGTGGCTAATACCTGAAAATGCTTTTAGAGTTTCATATTTTGATTTATTGGCTAATACACACACACACACACACACTCTCACACACATCAATTGAAGCGAATTGCATAACCATTTGCATTTGGAGCACGCCATGACTGAGCACTCAAATTGATGTATTGCACTAGAACCTGTTACACACTCTCATCGTGCTCTAATATTACGAGTTAGACTCCCTGAAGTTGCGTCACCGTCGCCGTCTATCCCGGACTCCTTAGTTGGCAGCAGTTCTATCGTCGCGCATCTTCCTTGGCCCACTGTTGACGTCAGTTCGTGCAATTTATTACATTATTGATATTAAATGCTATCGGGGTGTTCTGCATTTAAATTTAAATTTAAATGCATAACAGGATATTTAAGAGTGCCTGTTGGCATTGTTTACCGCCCATTCTGCAATGAAATTGATTTTCACGCATAATAAATGCATTTCCGCGCTTAATTGCGATAACGAACCATCTTTAAACAATAAATACAATAAAAACGAAAACGGCATTGCATTCAGTCCAACACGATTGGTTGATTATAACACGAGTTTTTCATTATAAATAAATGTTTTTTTATTATTCAACCAACTAGTAAGCTTTCGCATGAAAACCTGTTTTTAGTTATATGATCGCTAAAATCTATACAACGTTTTTCATTTTAATTGGGGATTCATTAAACAAACGTATTCAGACTACAACTTAATTAATAGAAAATAAGAACTAGATAGTTACCATAGTCAAGACATGATTTAAAAACTGACCTAAATTTACTTAATATACTTGCTTGTATATTTTAAACACATTAGTTAAAGATATAGTGTATGAACTTTTTAACAAGGTGAATGTATGTTTATATGAAGAGTTTAAAAATTTGTCTCAAGGTATTCACATTTAAACTTTCATGCTTTGAAGATAACCGTCTACAACTTAACATTCCCCAATAAAAATAATCTTTTGAATTCTGTTTGATCAATACCATTGATTAGTTTATATTTTCCTGACCTATCTTATCGTCAAATACAACCCATTTAGTTATCTCTAGTAATTTGAGTCATTTATAAACAGAGAGGTGTACTTTTGTTCGTAGTTTTCAAACATGTTCGATCGAACTTGATCGACTGATTTCCAGCTTCTCTCTCTCTCTCTCTCTCTCTCTCTGAAAATAGATTAACATTATCTACATGCCCTAAGCATCGTCTTATCAATAACATTTACTTTTCACAGTGAGACAGCTACTATCACAAAATTGTCATTCACGAGGCAGTTTTTGCTTGTGCTTGACTTTGTCACAGTCATGCTTAACAGTAAACATTTTCTCTACTCCTTACACAACATATTTTTTAAAGGGGTATTCAAATATAAACAGAACTAACAAACCATAGAAAATATTGTGATAATGATTAACCTGGTATTATCTTCATAAAATAGTACACTTTATTTTTGTTGTTTAAATAAAATAAATAATGAATAAAAAATATATTCAAATAAGTAATCTATATTCTTATCAAAGCTTGTCATTTACTAGCGCACCCACAGCATGTAAATAATTTATAAAGCAACCTAAAAAAATATTGGATTAGAACTGATAATCGATCTTAATAGGTTATATTTATCTAGAGTATTTCTTGGCCAGTCAAGTAAATAAGTTTAATAATCTCCGTAGCCACGTTTTAAAGTAAACACAAAAAGTGCATAGTCATAGTGAATGTTTCTAAAAATACCTTAAACACACCCCTCACCGAAGTGGCTACCAGAGACATTCCCCATGCTTATCAGCGGCATTTGTGAGGAGTGGAAATGTTTACTTGGACAGACCACTAAGCGTGATAAGGTTCGGAAAGCCGAGAGTGTGCTCGGTAATTATAGGCATACGACTATAAAGGTGCATCAACATTTCTGTGGTCAGTCTAAAATTGAATCGCTTGAAGTACATGTTATAGACACAATGTTTTTTATACTACTCTTGTTAACAACAGTCGCGCTGCTTTACGTCTATCTGAAATGGAACTTTAGTTTCTGGGAGCGTAAGGGATTTCCCTATGCGGCAGCATGTATTCCCTTCGGCGCGCTGGACTCTGTGCGCAGAAACAAGCGATCCTTTGGCCTGGCCATCTACGATATGTACACGGCCACTAAAAAGCCTTTTGTGGGCATTTACCTGACCCTGAGACCGGCTCTCCTGGTCCGTGATGCACAGTTGGCGCATGACATGTTGGTGAAGGACTTTGCCAGCTTCCACGATCGCGGCGTGTACGTGGATGAGGTTCATGATCCCTTATCAGCAAATCTTTTCTCCTTGGAAGGCAACAGATGGAAGACTACTCGTACGAAATTAACACCCTCGTTCACCTCGGGCAAACTCAAGGGCATGTTCCCCACCGCCGAAGCAGTTGCTGATAAGATGTTGGCCTACTTGAATAATAAGCTGCCCGAGACAAGTTCTAGTGAAATTGATATGAAGAACTTGATGTCATCGTAAGTAGCCACTTAAGAGACGATTGGAAGAACTCTCCTTATGTATTCCTATCTCTTATCTGCTGACTAGTTATGCCATCGACATTATTGCCTCAACGATATTTGGCCTGGATGTAGACAGTTTCACTGATCCCAACAATGAGTTTCGTCAGATAAGTAAGGAAGTTACCCAACCCACAGCAAAGAATATTTTGCGAGGAACAACATCGTTCTTATATCCTGGGTGAGTGCAAGTTCAATTCTCGATTCACCTATAGAGACTAAAGGAATTCTTGATATCTCTTCAGCCTGGAGAGGATCTTCAATCGTTTGGGCTCGTCAATTGACGGATTGGGACGCATGCGTGATTTGGCCCATCGCACAATTGCCTACAGGGAGGAGAACAAACTGATGCGACCTGATTTAATGCAACTTTTGTTGCAACTCCGCAACACTGGAAAGGTCAGCAATGATGACGACATTTGGGCGACGGAAACAGCAGCTGAAAGTCTCAAGACCCTGACCAAGGACAACATTGCTGCTCATCTATTTCTATTCTTTGTGGCTGGCTATGAAACAACTGCATCGACGACAGCTTTTACGCTATACGAACTGATGCAGAATCCCGACGTATTAGCCAAGCTGCGGGATGACATCAACCAGACGCTGGAGAAGCACAACGGACAGCTCACCTATGATTGCATACAAGACATGAAGTATCTGGAGCTCTGTGTTATGGGTATGATCAGTCAACAGTCTAGAGGAAGCACGAAAGTTGAGCTAATGTCTTCTATCAATTTACAGAGACGACTCGCAAGTATCCTGGACTTCCTATATTGAACCGAATGTGCACTGAAGATTATCCCCTGCCCAACAGCAAGCTTGTTGTTGAGAAGGGCACCCAAATTATCATATCCCTGTTAGGCATCCATCGTGATGAGGAGTATTTCCCCGAACCACTCAGTTATCAGCCAGAACGCTTCACCGATGAGCACAGAAATTACACACCTGCTGCTTATATGCCCTTTGGCGTGGGACCACGACAGTGCATCGGTAATTTCCAAACCCTTTACATAACTCTGTTTCGTATAAATTCTAATGCTCTTATTTTCTCTTCTGTACAGCGGCCAGAATGGGCAAGATGAACGTAAAGATTGCGTTGACCAAAATCCTGACTAACTTTAATATTGAAACTCGCCTGGAGAAGCGAGAGATTGACTTTACTGTAAACGGAGTTCCATTGCTCCCCAAGGGCGGCGTTCCTGTAAAACTTACTAGAAAAGCTCAAAGCGGAACTGCATAAATGTTTATGAAAGAAAATCGCTTTACCTAGTAGTTTAACAAAACTTGAACTAAAGTAATAAGAAGCAATCTTTAAGATACAATTTTTAAATACCTTATCGTACTCAAACTGAACTTAGTGATAGTAAAAATACTATAATTAAAAAATACACACTGATATTTTAATTAACATTTATTTACGAATTTTCTTATCATCTCTCTTATAAGTGCAACAATTTTTGTGAGATATCGGTAGATTGGAATATATAACATTTTCTAACAAAAGTGGAATACATTCTAGTGTCGCAGACTCCAATTAGTTAATAGATGCTTTATCAGAATGTTCTTTAAAAACGCAACTCTTTCTTTTTATACTACATATATATTTCATTGGATCAGTTTTCACTTGTAAAATGCATTTGAGAAATAAATTTGGGGGCATGGTCTGGGGCTAGACTGTTGCCCAACCCGTTGACAAGTTGACTAACTTTTAATGCACGTCACTTAAAAGTTGACGGCGGCTGCAGCGCCCAGCTGTCTCCTCGTCTGCTGCAATGAAGTTGTTGCCGACACCGCGCACTCTTATTAAAAACTTACTGAACCCAACTTAAAATTTCCATAAAAAAGATTGCACATACTTGAATTTTTCTTACGTCTCCTCAGTTATGAAACTTATTTGCAAGAGTCGGCTGGAATTTCTCGTACTTACAACATATTTAATTGGGCGTTGCGAAAAAGACTACTTTGAAGTTACTCAAATGAGAATTAATTATGATAACCCAAATGCAATTCATTACGGTTCCCGAAAGAAAGAAAAATAAAGATCTTATTTGTTATGTTTCCGCATGGGTTTATTTGGAGCTCATTAGAAAATATGAAATAAGCCTGATGGAGTATATAACACTCTGCTGATGTTAACTGAACCACAAAAAGTCCAAAAACTGTTTTCATTTCGTCCAATGCAAACAACATTAATGTCCGACACATGCAAACAGAAGACTGTAGAGCAAAAGGACGAAAGCGAGGATGGCGAGGATTTTCGTCCTGTGGCTATTGCCATCGCATATGAGGAGTGTCAAGGGTGCACAGTTGGTTGGCACAGTGGCAGCAAGCAGTCAGTTGCCAGCCACTTGGACACATGTAATAATTCAATTGTGTGAACATCTATTAAGGAAGATTGATGACAAGCGACGGAAAAAGAGACCCAGAGACTACACCACGAGTTGCCCCGGTCACTTTACTGCTCTGCCTTGGTCGGTATCCATGTGTGTGACGGGAAAGGACATGGTGAAAGGAATAAAATAAAATACTCAAACAATAAATGAACAAGCGGGTAGTCGGCAGGGGAGCAATTGCATCAAGTGGACCCATCAGCGCTTCCTTTTGACGACTCCACGCTGATTCGAGGTGTATGTGGATGTCAATTCTGAGCACTGACAACTGTCGACTGAGGACTGAGGACTGACGACTGATTCGTCTCGTGTTCGCTTTTTATTGTATCGCCGAGTCGCATATCAAATCAACTCTACCAAATGAAAATAATCCAAGCAGATGCTCTGACCAGAGACCAGAGAACGAGTCTCCATAGATAAAAGAAAACTCAGAGTTAAAATTGAATTGACATACATTTTCTACCTTGTTAAGTTGACATTGAGACTGGATGGCCTTAAGTGTCGATACTCGTACTTTAAAATGCTAAGCGTGGAGAGCATTTTGGTTGCGTCCTCTATGTCAACACGCCTGAGTGAATTCTCGCTGGCTTTAACAAAAAAGTGCGATAGCTGAAAACAAGCTGACATTTATGCAGTTTGCTCAACGAGCCTGCAGGCAACTGCTCAAGCACATCAGTACACTCACATCGCATATATTTTGCTGTTTCAGCAACAACGTCAGCAGGAGCAGTAAAAGTAGGAATAGAAGAAGGAGGTGAGAGGAAAGTCAATACAAGAACCTAACGAGCTTATTTCCAACCAACAAGCAACGCAGTCGGAACACTCAATCGGTACTGGAACTGTCGTTGCAGCTGGTTCCGGGGCTGAAGCTGGAGCTGAAGCTGAAGCCTGGCGGCAACATCACATGCATGATTGACTGCGCAGTTGTGCAGTGTAGCGCCCAGAGAGTACTTCACTATAAGCATACATATATGTATGGAGGGAGGTGCGCTCAGGTGCCACAATCGATTGTCATAAACTTGTGGCACATGTCTTCAGTTTCCGCAGACTGTAAGTTTGTAAGTTTGATGAGCTACACTGCAGCTAGGTAAGGGCAGCGGCAGCAACGAAGGACACTTCAACTTAAACCAATTAAGCGAATATCAGTTAATTATGGTCAGCGTGGTGAACAGGGCGTATACGCAACGCTGCCAGGTACAACAAGGCGTTGAAGCGCAGAAATGAGTGTTGGCCAGCGTCAGATAATGAAGAGAGTTGCAACAGACTGCAGCAGCTTCTGTTAATAAAATTGTATTAAAAACTCAAGTGTGTACGTTGAAAGTCAAGAGGGGTAGAAAAATAGAGAGATAAAATATTATAGTTTCTAATTAAAAGTTGATTGTTTCCCTGCTGCAGGTCCATCCCATCTTTTGCCAGCAACGCGGAAAAAGTTTCCAAGTCGAATAATTATAGCTCAGTTTGATTAAAAATAATTGTTGGGTAAACTCACGTAGTCCAATGTTTGATACGATGACACTGACTGAGCATTCGGTAAAATTTAATTTGTATAATTTGTTGTATTGTGGCTGGAAAGCAACAACCCTCAATTCCACAATTGTCTGTTCGGTTACTAATAAGTTATAAATAATTAAGAAATTGCTGATCTCAATTAAAATTGATTGAGCTTACCATTGAGAAACTATTACAATAGACTAAAGACAAACTTAGGAGATGCTGCTCGTATATTTTTGCACTATAGTAGTTTGTATGTTGATACGATTAAATGTGAATTTGCTTAAATCATACTCGTTACGAATTGTGTATTACCCCACATACACACACACAAACATATACGCACGCACAAGGACTGTTAACAAAGACAACAATTAAAACAAGCAATTAACAGACTATCAAATTGAGTGTTTTGCCTTGTTGTTTGTTCCTTGTCTGTTGCCAGTTTCCACTTTCCAGTTGTCTCTTCCGTCTCTCTCGACTATTGGCTGATGTCTGTCGTTTTGTGTTTGGCTTGTGAAAACCAATGCGACAACACAACGATGGCAAACAAGAAAAACCAATAAAATGAACTTGTCATAAAATTAACGCATTTATAAGGCAAACAATGCCGGATTAACAAACAGCAACAGCAATGAGAGAGCGATGACTGTGATGACAAGAACTCGCTGACAATGGCAATGTTGGTAATACGAGGCATTGAAGGAAGGACACAGCACGTCACGTCGCGTCGAACAGCATCGAACTATTTCCATTTATAGGCCATTTTTGTTTATACTCGCACGAGTTGTGGACGAGTTGCGTGAGAAATAACTGCCACTTAATTTTGCACTGACATGGTGGCATCGTGGCACAGTTCCTGCTCCGATTCGCAATAACTGACATAACGAGAAGATAAATATGCTGGCAACACCGAGCACCGAACACCGAGCACAGAACACTGCTGTTTATGACAGACGGCGCAACAAAGTCGAACTTGATTCGTGACTGAGGAACTCGTAAAATTAAAATTTGCACACGATTTACTTGCCACCCGAACTTTTATGTTGACTATTCTACGAAAAGTTAGAGTACTTTAACTATGGAAAGCAATTTGCCAGGCAGACTATCGAGCGTATACGTAATGTTATATTATCGGAAGAGGAATATCAAATACAAGTCATTATTTTTAATTTTTAATTTTTAAATTTAAAATGAAATTATGTTATTTGGAATCAATGACCAATATTTATTCGAGTTTTATAATTGTTATTTTCTCATTTATATGAACTTATGCGATTTATAGAGATGTCAGCTAGGGAATAATTCGCCATTTGTCTGCATCGTTATTCCTTATACCTTGTGGCGGGTCAGTTATGTTGTTGTTGCTCTTTCTGGCATATGCACGACAGTTGGCGAACACAATGCGTCCTTGCCCACAAATTACTGCGGCCCAATTGATCGATTGTTTGGGAGGGAATGAAAAAGACAGCACAAGTGGGCTACAAACATAAATGGAATGAGATTGAGAAACAGAGAGACGTAGCGACAGAGACATGCTAAAGTGTTGGCAGTATTGGGTAAAGTTACTCTCAGAACGAGACGTTTTATGATGTAAGGCAGTGAACTGTGGTAAACGATTTGTTGTTGCTGGTGTTGCATGCAGTCAAGGCACACACATAGGAATACACAGAGACACGTATATACATCTGCACACACGAATTGAATTAAATTGGATTCGTTGAGTTTGTGTAAACAAAATTTTAATGTCTTTTTGCTTTTGAAGTCATTCACTCAAACTCAAATTGAACTCAACTCAACTCCAGCTCTTGTGGATGCCACACACAGAGCCTGATGGTAGACAAAGGCAGAGGTCGCCGATGGGAGTATAAATGGGGGGAGGGGGAAGGGGGAAGGCTACGGAACGTCATGATGTTGATATGTCTGACATAAATTTCATCAACTGTCTAAGTTAATGACAGTAAATTTGTTTGAAAATTGCTTTAAAATGGCAAGGCAACCAAGCAGCGCAAAAACAGACTCGGCCTCTTTGGCAGGGGGTGTTCCTTGGGTTGTTAAGGTGGGCAATACCACCCACTTGCTACACACAAACGCACAAAGATAGCACACACACACTCACACAGTTACAGATACAGATACATATACAAATAGTCGTATAAGGCACACACGTAGTCAGTTGGCGCCATGTCGCAGTGACAGCCGTGCGCCAAAGATGCCAGCGAGCACAGAAGAAATGACTGAATTCAGCGAAATGTGTCATGATAACTCAAATAAAGAATAGAAAGCCAGTCAAGCTGGGCCGTAGTAGTAACCAGAGATGGAGATGACGATGGAGGCCGGAGACGGAAAGGCAGACGAAGGCGGAGCCCACGCTTCAGTCAGTCAGCCAGCCGCGAAATGCAAAGTGAGCGACTCTAAGGAAGCGACACACATGGAAAACGGAAAACGGAAAAGAGTGAAGACGAGCGGGATCAAGGGGAATAAAGGCACGGGCTCAACCAACTTATTACGTAAAAGTGAATTTATGAAGTGAAACGAGTTAAATGCCAGGCCACAATCTGGCTAAGCGTGTCATACAACAACAATAACAACAACAATAACAACAACAACAAGAGAAGCAAACATCTACAGATACAACTTGCGCATCTAAGAAATCATTTTTGCTTGTTTTTGCGCCCAATTTTTAATCTGATGATGTCAACACAAATTGTGGTGCAAAGTTGAGAGCACGCTCCCTTCTCGCTTGTTCCCTGCCATGCATCCCTCGACATCCCTCGTACTTGCACAAGAGTCGACAGCCGAAAAAAGCCACTCAAGGACTCTGCAAAACGCTCTGCCTGCAAAAGGTTAGCCGTCGAGTGTCAAGTTGCAAGTGGCAAGTGAAAAGCGCGTCCGCGACTCTGACTATAAGTGTGAGTGCCGCAGCGTCTCTGAATGTGAGTGTGGTTGTGTGTGTGTGTGCGTGTGTGTGAGTGCGGCCTTGTAGTGCCACTTGCAGCATATAAATTTTAGCGAGATTCTCTATATATACCCTCGATCGCTAAATTGAATAGATTTGGGTATAATCCACAATATTTTGTTGAATTAAATAATTATTTGTCGAGGGTATACAATAGCTTTCGACTTAAGTGGTACATATAAGCATCCATCTATGTTGGCCACAGGGTATTTTGTGAGTCGAGGACGCTCTCTGTGAGATCATTTCAACTTGTTTTATTATTATTATTCTATGGTTTTTTTGTACCCTCTTTTATAACAGCTGCAAATTGCAGTTACCGCCCGAGGCAAAAGCGCAGCGTGTGGCAGGGTTGCGTCGCATTAATATAAAGCACTGCGGCATGAAGGATTTTTCTGGCTTGCACTGCTTGTACTGGTGTTATGAGTGCCACCGCTACTTAGACAGCTTCCTTCACATACACAAGCACACACATATACATACATACATATAAGAGATACAAACTATCACGCGTTGTGCAAAAATGTTAAATGGCGATGTTGCCAAGATAAGCGAAATGGAGGTCACTAAGTAGGTAATAATAATCTCTTCTTCAGAATTGAGTTTTCATAAACAACATTTAATTTATTTCTTAGAATTCATTTAGCTAAGCTCCTATTAAAGTTAGTACGTTCTAGACAAATTGGCTTTAATGATAATATTCCTTTCATTGCAGAGAACTAAGTTACTAGAGAAAACACTTGAACACTACGCTTATACCATGTAAGTCTAAAATTGTGAAGTTTTTAGAGGTTTGGTTCAGTTTTATTGTCAAAAGAGAAGAGAACTAAAGGTAATATAAAAAAAAAAACAAATGCCATAATCCCGACTATAAAATATACGTTAAAGACAGGAACGGTAAATAATAATTATTTAATGAGTTTTATATTTTAATCAAAAATAATCATTATTGCGTAAGTAATATATTAAAAATTAAAAATAGTAATTTTGATGTAATTGTAATGATTACAATCCTTGTGAAGCATTTAGAAATACAATTCAATGTGAAGTAATTTAACAGATAATGACAACTATATTGCTCTATCCACAATTGTTAGGGTGTGATATAGATTTGCAATTTTTGGGGGCGGATGCGCCACACTCACATTAAATTAAGTTCTGGGCGTTTTTGTTGAATTGCAGAGACGGAAAATTGCTCAATAATTATAGAAATTTGTGCGACAAATATGAATCTCTATGTGTTTATAGCGATGCACATATCCATGCAGTCTCGGCTGTTGATAGTTCTGAAATGTGCTCGACAAAAATATTTTTCATTCGTCGCTGGCTTAAAACTGTTAAGCGTCTTAATATTTGTACTTATATACTTGCTTTTGAAATATTTTAAACAGATTCGTTTAATTGCTTGCTTGATATGTTGTTAAATTGCAATCTGACAGTTCTGCCATTCACTGCATGCGCTTCAATTTAGCTGTATTCTGTATTCTCACAGCTCGCACTTCGATCAAGTGCATTTAATTAAACAAGAAATCGAAATGCAATTAAAGCGAGCAAATACGTTCAAGCTGAAACACAATTACCGCGTGGTAGAGTTGCCCGTGGTGTTTTTGCTAATAGATACCGTTATGGCATCATTTGCCACAAACAAAGGCCGCCAGCGTAACTCTGTCCTTATGTTCTCCAACTGTACACATACAAACATACATAGGTATGTATGTATCTGTGCATCTATGTGAATTTATCTGTATCTGCATCTGTATTCATGCCAAAGGTCGCGAGTATTTGTGCTTATGTGTGTCCGCTTGTGGTCATATCTCGGTTAAATTATCGACGCCCACAAGTGTATCATATTTACGGCACCCACTGTGCATATATAATGAACGTGCAGCCGCCTCGAGGCGATACAAGGCGTGGCAAGGCGATACGAGTCGATTTGTCCAGAGCGTGCAGCAGCAAATGCAACTCAAAGATAACAATGACAAAGCCAAACAACATTGTCCAATTAAATTGCATTCCGAAGGCGTGCGAATTATGGAAGTGGCGTCGAAATGCGATGGCCGTTTATTACATTTAAAATCAATAAACAAGAGGAAGACGCCCAAGATGCCAAGCAACTGCAGATCCAAAGACTGCTCAACGGAGCACTGGCAGCAGCTAGAATTTAATGAAAGTATCACAATGATTGGTTTCTGTTGGCAACTGAGCGGCAACATCGCCGATGGCCAGCAAAAATGTCCAGCATAATGAATGGCATTGGCAAAGAGACTGGGCGCCATTGCCATCGTCCGAGCTGCATTAGTCGCCAACATGGAAATGCTATATATAAAACCCGGACAGGAGCCTTGGCTGACAGGCAGCTTAAATCCAGCCGAAAACGAGCAGCACCACCATCAGCACCACCAGCCGAGCAGTCACTGGCTGTGGCCCTAGCAAGATGCATTGTTTGGCGTAGAATTTAATTTTAGTTTAACTTTGTAATTTATCGATGCCGTATGTCGTCGTCGTCGTCGTCATTGCCCATTCTCCATTCTGCTTTCTCTCGAAAAACAAAAAAGTAAATCGAGGAATGAGCAAAGAAAGACAAAGCTCAAGACGTTCTTGCAACTAGACAAACTGAGTGGCTTGGTTCGTTCGGCGGTGACCAAGTGGTTGCTGCACCGCTGACTACCTTCATTAGTGTCTTGTTTGGCTCCAGTTCTGACTAACCATGGGGGCAGCCCTGCAATGGCATTTGCAATGGCTTAGTCTTGTTTTTGATGTGGGTGCGCACCATGTTGAAGTTAACAAAATGCACAAGTTGCCATTGCCATTTACCAGTTGCCATTTAGCAGTTGCCATCTTCATCTTTCTCTCATTGCATTTCTTTCTAGCTTTCCTTCTCTTGCCTTTTATGTTTTTGTTTTTGTTTTTGTTTGTATTTTTATCCTTGCATTTGTCTTCATCGACAGCCAAGTTGTTGGCTCTTTCATTTTTCTTTTGGGCGAAAAACTTTTGACTCATTCTCTGGACGCATTCCATTTCCATTTCCATCTTCAACTCCCATTCGTTTTCTCGTTTGCTGTCTGTCATTGGGTATCAGTGGCTAACTCGTTTGTCTTTCTGTGCACTTTACGTATACGTAATGACAATTAGAATTGACATACTACTCTGCTCCACAAAGTTTACCCAGCTGCTCGAGCTCGTCCTGCTGTTATTGTTGATTGCATCTAATCCTAAAGATTTTACAGTTGCCAACCCACTCCAACTTGGTCAACTTAATGAATAAGTTTGAAGGTTATAGCTAATACTGCCTTGGCTATTAAATACACTTAAGCCAATTACTTGAAAGGCCAGAGAGTGGTTCTTTCTTCAGCTTAGCATCAACTTCATCGGATATTACACTTCCACTACAGTACTATATATATTTAGTAAATGTTTTTGAAAAGACTTGATAGAGTATCCCAAATGGCTTTGTTTGGCATCAAAGACGAAGCTTGTTAGCAACCCCATTACGTGCTTCAAGTTTTTGAGAAGAGTTGATTTATTTATACGTATACACACATCTAAGTCATACTGGACAATTAATATGCTCGCATTACACATATGCGACCAATTAGCCATAATTAGTCAAGCACGTGTGGGAACGCCTTGTCCATCAGTCGGAGGCGACGCTTTGTCTGCCTGTCTGACTGTCAATCCGTCTGAATTTCTAAATGTCGCTCTGTCAAGTGCATGAAAATCCAATTTCGCGTTGGTTTCATTAGCAGCTCGGCCTTGGTTTTGTCCACTGTGGTTTTGGTGGCTCCAGTTTCGACTACCGTCCCGGTTTCGTGTACGGCTCAAGCAATTTCACTTTGCGCTCTCCCACAGATTTGGACAAAACCACAAAAAATAATTAAGCACACGACGACATTGCTGCTTGATATTGACAGCAATGTGCAGCAGAAGGATGAATGGTGTAGAATACGAGAGACGAGAGCTGCGAAATAGAAGATGGGTGCCAAAGGAACGATATTGAAATGTTTGCTGTCTTTTTTTGAATGCGAAATTGCCTAAATTTCTACGCAAAATTGAAAGTCTCATGTCACAGCAACAACAAACATGTGTCGTTTACCGTCCTTTATCCCGCGGCTTATACGATATTCGACTTGTTATTGAGTTGTCTCATCTATCTATCAGTCAGTTCGTCAGTCAGTACTTGGAGCTCCAATGGCTGGTCGAAATCAAATGAAGTGATATCGATGCGCCGCTGACTCTATTCATATGAGCATCTGCCGGCCAGAAATCCTCTGTGGCCTCTGGCGCGACTTTTGGTAGCAGGGAGTAGAAGATACGAGTTCCAATTTGTGGGGCATGCGGGCAGCTGTCAATGTGTCTATGGAAATGTACGCCGTATATTTGAGTGGATTTGCTAACTGATTTTGTTATACACTCCAGTCAACTGGCGGTATTGCTGACTGTGATTTTGTTCATATTCCACTGTCTGGCAACCAAATCCCCTATCTCACCACCCCATCCCCTTTCCAGCTGCTCCTGGTTGTTGATGTCTAAGTGTTGGCAATGCCAGTGTTTCATGCTGACAATCAAATTTGTTGACGTGGCTGGATTATTACTTCATAAGCAGAAAATCCGCAGAGCCCTCGCATTGTCAATTATCAGCAATTCTTTGTCAAATGCTTTGGCTTTTGGCTTTTGGCTTTCGGATCTGGCTTCTGGCTTCTGGCTTTTGGCCCTGCCTAACCAATAACAACGCCCATTAGCGATTACATTCGATTTTCGCATGCGAATCTCATTTGCCAATGGCAAATGGCATTCACTATTAGCACTTGCTAAGCTAATATCATGTCAAATACATTGCAAAATCGTAGACCCATCCAAGAACACCCTACCAATTGTCAGACCAATAAGTAGGGTGGGGTGTCACAGTCTGCATATAATAAGATGAGCCATGTAATTGAACCCCGCAAAATCAATCAGACTTGTGTGCGTGGCAAAGCAAACAAACCTAAGGTTAAATTGATATCACAGCGCTGATGACTTCGACGTGAACTTTGAAACGCAGAGGGTAAAAGCGTCCTGCAAACAGTTCACAAAGTACGAGTTGAGTACTTACATTTATCCGTGGATAGATATCCGACGTGTTCGTGGTTCGAGCAAAGAAGTTGTTCCAACTTTGATAAGTCAGACGAAAACAATAGCATAAAACAGTTTGGTGTGATTAGCCCGAATACCCACCTATTTAAAGTTTAATTTTAAACGTGATTTAGTAAAGTCAAAAGATACATTTTTCTTTGAGACTTGCACTTACAAAGTTATTAGATTTATATTAAACCTTAATGCTGCACAGCGAATGGAACGAAATTTAAATTTATAAATTGTTGCAATTGTTTCATTAACTAAAGTGACAGTCACTTTTTTTTTGTAATAGAACAAAAAATTTAATTTATTGGGACTTTCTACAATTTATGGCTAAATCAGTATTAAATTATGATTATGTTGCATTTTGTTTTTGGATTTTAATAGATTTCGCAGTGGGTAAAATATTTATTAGGCAGCCGTTGCCTAATTGAAATTTGTGGTTGATTATTTTATCATAAATTCGAATATAAGCAAAAATGCAACCTTAAACTCGTTTATGATCGGGCCGACAACATCGCTGCTGAGACACGGACAGATGACGCAACGGGGTACCACCGCAGCCATTTCCGTTGCTTGCAACATGCAAAGGGAGTGATGGACACAAAAAAAAAAGCTGTTTAGCAATAAATGTGCAGAGAATGTTCGGAAATAAGTATTTATTCACATGGAGTTCGAATAGAAAAGCATTGACGGTCGGCCGATCAACTGTCAAGCCATCGCGCCAACGTGGCCGGAACTTCAAATGGTTTTCTGGGAATTCTCATTTGAATACTCAAAGGAAAACTATTAAAAGCCGAAGTGTAAATTCCCTTTTAGTGACTCCTATACATTGAGTATTAGTTATTATTTACTTTGTTGAGTTAGACTGTCTATTTATATCTGTATATTAATTAACAAAATATGCTGAAAGTGAAAAATGCACACCAAAGGTAAAAATATTATGGGTGATAATGTGATAAGATTGCATATTCAAAATACTACATTAAAACCTGGTGTAGGAGATGTGTGAAGTGAACCGATGTCAGACCATAATCGCATATGCCCCACCACAGGGAATCCCATGTGTGTGAGATGTTGCCTCATTCTCTCTTTGTATGTATGTGTATGTGTATGTGTGTGTGTGTGTATATGTTTTTTGGTATTGGGTGGACATTGCTAACGGACGTTGGTTGGCATAAAAAGCATGTTCTATGCAGTCGTTTAGCTCAACCACAACATTATGTCGAATACCAGAATCTTCAATGTGCTCTCTCAGTGCTGCTTTATAATGGCGAGCAAGCCAGCACATAGTTTAAGCCAGGGCTGCAGGAGGAGGTAAAGACTGAAATAGGGGTAGTGGTGGGGGTAGGGGCATTGCAGTTGGTGGGTTTGGTCAGCTGGAGTTTATGTTTGGGTTAAGCTTAAAAGCATTCATTTTCATTTTCCCTACCTAAAATGCCACTGAAATATATGCAGGCATTCATGTGTGTTGCTCTTGTTGTGTTTGGGTGTTTGAATGTTTTGAGTTTCTGGTCAAAGAATGTGCTTTGCTGGCCAAAATAAGCAATAGCCAAATCTAATAAGCAAGCCCAGCATACTAATGAAATGTTTCCTAAATTCAAATGGAAACCGTCCGCTTAACTCGACTGTGAACCTTGATAAGTCTGATGAGTTGTTGCTCCTGGTTGTATTATTAATTTGTTGTCAAACATTTATAAAAAACACTTTTCACTTTGAGCAACAGCTTAATTTAATTGACGCTGCTGCACTCAAAAGAAACTTTGTGTTGCCAACGCACAGAAAGACAGAGTTACAAAGATACTGAGATACAGAAATGTATACTCGTAGGAACATGGAGCATGTCCGAGACTGAAGGAGCAGCGACAGAAATAGAACGAGTTGCTGCTCGTTCTGGCCAAGTCCATTAAGATGCTTTAATTATTAATCAGCCTTAAAAGCAATGCCATTGCTTTTGCCTCTTCTTTATTTATACTCCTTTTTAATCGCAGCAAACGCTTGCATTTAATTATAAGTTTAGCGATACAAATTTAAAGCAAAAACTTGAGAAAACTTCTCTGTACTTTCCGACTCTGTTTCTTTTCATAAAAACCTTTCATAATTGTGAGTGGGTTTCTTTACGCCGTCCAAATGGAAACAGAAATAAATAAAATTATATCCAGCTGATGGAGAGGGTTTCTATTGATTGTAAAAAATACCAATGGCTGGCCAATTGGCTCTTGGCACCTGACAGTTCAAACTTTTGGGGCAAACACACATGCACGAAATCATATTCACGCACAACAAACACAAATCTTCCACACACTCGCACACACACACACTTTCAAAGTCAGTTGAGCCCGTTTCGGAGACGAAGTGAGCCTTCAACGGCACAATTTCGTAATTTTTATGGCAAAAGTTCTCTAATCAAATTTAATGAATTGTGAAAAAGGCAACAAATAAGTAGAGGACAACTTTGTTGCCAAAGTTTGTCGTCGCTGATTTTTCTTATGAGTAGACGTCACTTCAGGACCGAGAATCTCGAGAAGGACTTGCTTTTTTGGCTTCGATTTGGTTGCGTTGTGTTGTAAATTGCCGGATGTGATTTTTGTGGGTTGGCATTATTAAATGCGGTATAAAATCCGTGGGCTACATGGAAGTCTAACAAATGCTCACAGTTAGCAGGCTGCCGTAGGAATTGTTGTATTCGTACTTCAGCATCTCCTTCTGGTCTGGTATGTCCCAATACATAAATGTTTATGTATAGAAATACTTATATAATATACAGTACCAGTCATTTTGTATGGCCTGTTGTTGGTCTTTTGTTGGGAGCGAGCCCTCTTTGTGGGCATTTCGAGCACTTTGCTGGGAAAACTTTGTCAATGTAACGGAAAACTGCGTTTAGGTAAATTTTCCATTTGATATTCCTTGAAATTGCAACACTACTACGATTCAACTTCCTGTGGCAAGGATGAAGCAGAGTCAAAATAAAAATTACAGACGATTAGAACATGTCTCTCTTTCTCTCCCTTCGCAAAAATAATCCATCAATTAAATTTCATAAAAGAAATTGTACAGCGAGTGTCGTGCAACGGAAGCACCCTGTATTCATGTGAGACTGCTATCGTCTGCACTTATAATAAGCAAACCATAAATTCTTATATTTTATTAATGCGATTTGAACGCGTTGAGTTTCTTGCCAGTTGCCATATGGAAGTATTAATCAAACCGGGGAGGGAAAAGGTTCCCTCATTGCTCGCTGCAGCTACAAAATTTAGGCGATTTTTCATTATGTTTCCAGCGCTTTTATTTTTTTTTCTTTTCTATTCGGTTCTGTTGTTCTGCTGTGGCAAAGTTTACTCGGCACAGCAAGTGAAAATAATTTACGCATTGCCCCAAAAATATTCGACAACATTCAAGAATCTATGTGAGTGGGCTTGTGTGTGTAAGCGAGAGCTTGGAGCATCATTATGATTACTCATACGCAGCGTTTGCAACAATCATGCGTCGCGTTATTAGCTGTGTCAGCGCCACAAAAGTAATGACAACGAAAATATGCCACGAGTATTTTTATTATTTGTATTTACGCCGATATATGTGTGTGTGCTTGTGTGGTTTTCTGTGTGTGTGTGTCTCTGCTAACAAACTGCGAAATGAAAATGAATTTGCGCTGTCAATTCTCTGACTCCTTTTGTTGACTGTTAATATTTCTGCTAAGTCAGAGCTCCATCAGTCTGTTTTTTATTGTTAGACATATGGTCACTCTAGATGCTTCAATCTTGTTATAGTCATTGAGTTCACTTGTGCCAGTAGCCAGTTTGAAAGCATATTTTAGCTAAATAAACAGCTGACTCATCTAGCAGCTACCACGCAATATTTGCTTCATTTTCTTTCATTCAGACTTGTTGCCGCAGTCAGCTGAACTTTGACAGTGCTGGGTTGTAATTTATGACTTGTTTTACAACACCCCCATATAGTCACATACACGCTCAAACACACACACACACACACACACACACATTTATTTATATATACATAGCAACACTCCATCGATAGATGGCGCCACTCGCGAGTTGAAATATTTATGGAGTTTCTTTTGGTTACATTTTTGTGGGTTACACTCTGATGTGGTTTTATCTACGCGCCACGGCCACGCCCCCCGTAAGCGCCCACACCGCAACTTGACTGGCTCGCTTAGTCAACAGTTGACTCTGCTTTTGTTTATGACATGTCCCCTCATTCATTTTAATTAATTCCTGCTAGCATTTTGCGCCCATGGCAATGACATCGCAATGCAAACAATAAAGAAAAAATGCGCACAAAGAAGAGGCAGGACAACGGCAACGGCAACGACAACGACAAGTGGCTGGACTCGAACTCAGGCCACAATACGGATACGGATACGGACACGGACGTGGACATGAACATGAAGATGGAGATGGACAGAGATTGGTGAATGTTGGTCTTATGTAAAAATCACGGAGGCGTTTATGCTGGCCAACTATTTTTATTCTCATTTTTATGTTTATTCTCATTCTTAGTCTCATTCTCGAGGCTGCCTTACAAGTTGCCAGCTCTGGTTGAGATGTCATGCTCGTAGCCAGGCGATGTGGTGCGATGTGGCGGGGACCTAGGGACACTATTGACGTAGTTTATGGAGCCATTTATGACGATTCAACATTTTTATTTCAACCGCAGTGCAGAGCAGGGCAGCAGGGCAGCAGCAACTTAAATTTACTGCTAGCTAAAGCCGCTGCCCCGGTGCTGGTGCCGGTGTGGGCAAATAAAAACAAAAGACCACAAGGCAATCTGCGGGGGATAACAATGCCAAAGCAGCGGAAAATGTTGAAGAAAGAAGGCAGCCATAGATAAAGCTTAGATGTGCAGAGCGTATCGAGTTTCTATTATCTCTGGAAAACGTCGCGACGTCTAGGAGTCGAAAAGTTTTCACGCAACGGGCGGGGAAACTTAAAAAAAAAAAACCAGAAAATACAAAATACAAAATAAATATAGCAACGCCACAAAAACAGAAAATAAAGCAAAAGTGCCTGAAGCAATGGCAGGAGCAGCCACGGCATAGTCGCTCACAATCGCATAATGAAGAGCGCGTCATTATCCTCAAGATACATAAACAATACAACAGGAGCAACAACAGAAATAGTCTACTGTTGGCTTTGGCTATGGCTTTGGATATGCTTTGGCAACAAGACACAACTATGCTGAACTATAAGCCAAACAAGCAGCTACAATAATAACAATAACAATAGGTTGCAAGCCAAACGACTGGAAAATATTTTCCTTTTTTTTTTCTTTCTCTTTCCCTGCGTTTAATTACCAAGCCGTTTCAAGCAAGTTCCTTGAACTGGCTGCAAGCAATCTGCCAGAGAAAGTTTTGCAGAAAATAAGAAACACAACTAACAGACAAACACAGGTAGAAAGGAGTTGAGTGAACAGTTTTTCTAAGCTTCTATGATAAGCAGAAAATTGTGTAAGCCTCCAACTAAGCCAATTAATATGTGTAGAATACCATTTCAACAAATTTATTGTCAGCCTTTTTTCGATTTTTCTGAGCATATAAGTAAACTAAAAAATCTTGTGATTGTCGATTTCTATTTTTTTCATACGTATTTGAAATGCAATTTGGAAACCATTTCGCAGCATTTTTATTTAAACACAGTACAAAGGCTTGCCACAGGTATTATTTACCAAAATGTATATATTTCATGTTTAAATAAATACAAATGAAAATGAAATAAAATAAAATTAAATACAAATCGTTTGTTGTGCCTTTTGTACTTTGGTTTTTATTATATATTCCGGTATGAACGTAAATGCTACGCAAAGTTCAACCATTGTTATTGCGATAGTTGCAATTTGCCTATGATAATAAAACTTGATCAAATAAAAAAGAATTTATGATTCGGCAGTGATCAACTATGAGGTTAACTGGCATGGATTAAAAAAAAAATAAAATAAACAAATAATTTTAGAATGGCATATAAATTTAATTACCATGACTTATAATTATAATTCAATTATAATTGAATTAGAACTAATAACATATAAATGAACAAAAGCTGCAAATATTCCCTTTAGTGGGCACTTTAAAGTACAGAGCATATGCATTGTAGTGTCTATATACATAGAAGCGTATACGTTATATGACGAATATTTTCATTTCGGCGTTTGGAAAAATTTCTGCTATTTTTTTTTTTTTTTTTTTTGTAGCTGCAAATATGCGAGTTCATTATGCTAGATACTTTGAGCGATTTTTACTCTAGTTGAGCATTCGTTATTTGTTACATTTTAATTAAATTTTAATAGCTGCGGGCAGATTGTTGTTGCATCTATCTGTTGAGATTGTCATCAAACATGGTACATGGTAGATTGATGTACTTGAAGGATTGTGCAGGTTTAGCAACAGCCAACATTGTGGTTATAATTTTACTAATTAAAAGTTTATTGTGGGGCACAGAATTTGTTTATTTGAGTGGAGAATCAGTTGAGGTTGCTTACCTCATTGTTTGCCAAGGGAGGCACCTGTCGTAAAGCCCACCAAAATAATGATGGTAAAGTGTATGTGGATGGTGAATGGTTGACGGTTGTGTGGATCCGCCACAAGTGTTCATTTGTGTTAAGCTTGCAAAATTGTGTTGCTTATTATTTTGCTCTGCACGCTGCACATGGCGTATGAGTGATGTTTATAAGAAAATTATGCAAAATGCATATTAAAAAAAAGTCATCCTGTGAAAAGCGAGCTGTGTGCTGTAAAAATGTGAGCCAAGAGCTTCTTATGGATTAAGCATGCCAGCAATTTTGTGGCGCACTGCAACAAAAAACATAAGCACAAACAACAAAAATGTGCACAACAGCCACAAAAATATTTAATAAATTTGACTAGTAAACAAGCAGCAGGAAAACCTTGACTCGTAAAAGAATACAGCAAAAGCTTTGCCTGTGCTGTGTTAAATGTTGCTGTTGCTCTGTTGGGTTAAAGGTAACATCAAAACAACATGTTAATGTTGGTTGCTAAGGCCAACGCAGATGCAGCAAATCTGTTGCAACCAATTCAGCCCACGGCTAGTGTCTGGGCCATGACGTGGCATGTCAATAAAATTGAAGTGCGTTGACTATGGCAAGCTGAAAGGGGATGGAGATGGAGGTGGAGATGGGAATGCAGATAGGAATGGGCATGGTTATAGTGATGGTGACTGGTAACGGATGTTTGCACTTTATGCACAGCACATTTGGCTTTAATGCAGCATAATCACCCAACAATTTCATTTCTCACACTCACAGCTGTAGCTACAACTCCAACTCCAACTCCGAGTCCGACTCCTGTGTCATTGTCATTGTCTTTTGTATTTTTGCCGTTTAACGTTTGCTGTTTTCAGTTTGCCTTTGGCCGTTTGCTGTTTGCTGTTGACTTTTCTGCAAATGTCAACAGTTTTGCAGGCTGCACGCAAAGCCATAAACGCATGAGAGCAGAGTAAAGGAGGCTCCTGGACTGTGTGTGAGTGCGTGTGTGTGTGTGTGTGTTTGTTTCGGGTCACTTAAGTTTTATGTGGCGAAACGCGTTACCAAATTGCGTTCAAATTGCACACACAGATAACAGTTTTTCATTACGGCACATAAAAGTGTTTGGCTGTTGTCCTGGCAAATTGCTACGCCAACACGTGCTTCACTTTCGAGCTCGTGTCAAAGCGACGGGACCACAGATCCGGACAGGTCCAGATATCCAACAGAGCAACAGGCACTGCTCTCATTGTCCAGCTTATGGCAGTAAAATTGTCAACCTCCTACTCCTACTCCTCGCTCCTCCCCTCTCCACTCTCCACTCTCTTCATGCCACAACTGCCATTTCCACTCTTTTGGCTGCATCCAATTCACATCCAGTTGAAGTCCGAGCACTTAACCAGTACGGGATTTGAGGCCAACCAGCTGCCTATAGCTAGTTATAGCTTGGCTTATTCAACTACTGGCGCCAGTTGTCATTATAGTCATCTCGTCATTGTCAGACAAGTTAATTTTTCAACTGCCTAAACGGCCGGAAGTCACTCTCCGCACTGATTTAAATATGTCGCGCATAAAATACAAGAATAAAGAGACAAAAAAAAAGAAGCTAAATCCACAATGGCAACATTGGGTTATGCTAAAGTGAAGGGAGATTGATTGGCGCCCGTCGAGTGCCTCTCAGTGTGTGTGTGTGAGTATGGATATATCTACGCGTGTGTGTGTGTGTGTGTGTGTGTGTGGGCTGTGCAATTTGCCAGGGCAAAGTTCTGGGTGCCATTGTGTAGCATGCTTTTAGGCGCTGACAATGAGCAACTTTTGTGCTTATCATGCGTGCAAGTTTCGCCGACGTTTTAATTGAAAAATACTTAGCAAACTCTTGTTCTCGCTTCTGTAGTTGTTGTTCTCGTTGTTGTTCTCGTTGTTGTCGTCGTTGTTGTCGTTGTCATAGTCACAGTCGCACTCAGAATGAGAGCCAGAGTCAGAGTTGGTATTGAAGTTGTAGTTGGAATCTGCTTCAAGTTCAAGAGAGTGTCAAATGGCAAACACTTCAGCCCGAGTTCGAGCAGAGCCTCATCTAAGGCAGCCGCTTGAGTGCACATTGGACAACACACCGCCCCCGCTGCTTGAAGGTGTGAAATGCACACAGATGCCATGGCAACGCCTTGCGACACCGTTATCCTCAGTCAATAAACCCGACTCGATTTTAATTGCTGGCTTAAGCAGCGGCAAGGACTGCCGAGGGCGAAACTCACTACGAATGCTGTCCCACTAACCCAAAAGAGGACTCGACCCGGCACAGAAACTTATCACTAAACGGCTCTCTTTAAAGAACACACTCTCCCTCTCTCTCCCTCTCTCTCCCTCTCTCTCTCTCTCTGCGTCTCTTAGACTGCTCTCTTTACATTTGCTCTTTGGCTGTGGTGTGTGGTATTTTTAATTTTGCCAGGATTATGGCTAGCTTTTTAATTTTCTAGCTTCAAGTCCGTGCTGCGAGCATTGTTTGAGTGGTCTGTGTGTGTGTGTGTGTGTGTGGGTGTGTGTGTGTTTAGTTAACCTGTGCTGCGGGCTTGACTTTCAGTCTGGCATTGGCCACGCATCACGTCCAGCTCATGGCTGGTTGCACGTTTCACTCTTTCTTATTACGCGCTCGTAAAAAGAAACTGCTGCCCAGACTGTGCTGTCTGAATTATTTCCATTAACTTAAGCATTGCATACATGAGCACATGCACATACACATACACATACACATGTACTACACTTGGACTTGGACCTGTTTGTCACTGTAATAAAGTTGGCAACAAATTGCCGGGCGGCGTGTGCGTTACTTGATCTTAATCCTTTGGCCAAGCGTTAACATTTTGACACGCACGTGTCGACAAAAAACTCGTATACATTTTTAAGTGATTAAAAAAGTCACACAGGCAGAGAGCAAAAGAAGTAAATAAATTGAGAGAGACAGAGAGAAAGACAGAGAGAGAGACAGAGAGAGTTAGAGTAAGATGGGTAAGGGGGTTTTTTTTGGAGTGGAAAGACAATAAGTGAAAACATTTAAATGCGCGCAACGTGCAACATATAAATTGTTGTCAAGCTGAGAGGCCAATATCAATTGCAAGTCAACGGCTACAACTGTCCGCTTATCAGCAGCTGGTACGTTTTGGCATTGGAACACAGCATCCACATTGACATCCACATTCCACTGCCATTCGGCTTGGCTGTTGATTCTGTTTCGTTCGTTCGGCTCGCCGTGTTTCGTCTATGCGCTTTCGGCAAGGACTTCGGTTGTGCGCTCGTTCGACTGAAATCAGTTTGAAAATGTTCCTCGTGCGGTTCGGTTGGCTATTCTAACGGTAAATGCGCGACCATAACGCGTTCGTTCCATTGGGAACCGTCTTTCTTTCAAAGTAAACAACAACAATTGAGAGTGCGCAATAATTGAATAACATTTCAAATCACATAAATAGGTATAGTATAGTATTGCTATACTTATACTCATAAACGCATACGTGTAAGTCTAATCAGAGTTAAGTCCGGCTTGCCGGCTTCCATGTTCAAGGAAGAACTAAGGAACTGCTCGGAACTCCAACTCATCTCCCACTAGCAATTTGCATTGATGAACTGTGGATGATGCGCGGTGTGCATAATAAAAACCAATCCATAAGCACCATCGATATTCAAAACCTTGCTTAAACCAAAGCAAAGCAAAAGCAAAGGCAAAGTTAAAGGCAAAGGCAAGTAACCGCAACTGTCTATAGACCCAGACACAGATCTCGACCTTTGAAGTCTCGCAGTCGCAGTGCGTGTCTTTGTGTGCGTGTGCGTGTGCGTGTATGTGTATGTGAGAGAAAAAGTGTGAAAAAGCGCAAAATAAATATTAAAAGCAAAACGTGCATGGATTAGAAAGCATAACCAGCAACAGCGAAAGCAGCAACAAAATAATAACGATAACAATAACAACAACAACAACAACAACAGCAGCCGGAGCAGCAGAAATAACAGCTCGAAATCAGGTTGGTATTGGTAGTAGTAGTTGTTGTTGTTGCTACTGCGGTTGAATGCCCCTTCAGCAAGTTTGATATTGCCTTTTATATAAGTTTTGTCTCTTTCCCTTTCACCCTTTCACCTGATGGCCATTAGAGGCTCGCGCACGATGGCGCATAATTTAAGCAAAGTTTTCAGTTGGTTTTGCGTGGACTTTACTTTCATCTTTCGTGTCTCATCTGACAGATGGGTTAGGAGAAAGCTCTATTTGTGTTTGCCTTGAGTATTTCTGGTTAAGTGGGTCGCAGCACACACACCAGCACACGCCCCTGCCGCCCACTAATCCCACAGATGCAGCAACAATCAGTTGACACCGCAGTGGCATGTCCTGACCCTAACATCTTGATTTATGACAATCGAAGGCGGCTCGTGTCGCACAGTTGCCCCACATGCCCCACTGCCTCAATGATGTCTGTGTATGCTTGGCCACCTGCTATTTACATACCCAAGTGGCTGCTTGCAATTTCCGACCAACTGGAAACTAAATAATTATATGGCTCAGGCATACTTACATACGAGTATGTGAGCATGGGAGCATGTGAGTATACGAGTCTCAGTTCCATTTCAGTTACCAGCTGCCAGCTCTTAGAAGCTGGGTTGAGTTTAACGAACATTTATGCTTGTGCGGTTGTTTATGCTAAGCTCGAGTTATGTGGCACTTAAGAGGCGTGGCAGCAGCAACCAACAAGGGCACATTTGCCAGCCACACTCATACGCCGTGTGGTACTTACTCACAGAAGCAGCAGTGGCAGCCGCATCCTCATCAAGAATGAATTAAAAGTTATTTTAAATTCGTGACACTCGCCTAATTTTGCATGTCTGTTTCTGTTGCTGCCGTTGCCGTTGCCGTTGATGCTGCTGCTATGCTCAAGGGCTCTGTGTCATGGCAGTCATCAGCTGACACCTGCCAGACAGTCCGACAGTCAGACAGTCACACAGCCAGAGTCGTAGTTACAGTTGTGACTGTATCAAACACTCACTCGTACACATACTCACACATTTACACACCCACACACCCACTCACACACTCACTTTAGAGCTACACACTCCCAGAAGGCACTTCGAGCGCTTGGAAGTGAATTAAATTTCAAATGTTTCTTAATTTACTTTTTCGGTTTCGCGTTGACAGTTCAAATTGCTATAACAAATTTTCTAACGTTACGCATGCCATTCATTCATTCATTCATTTCACTTTGCACTCACTCATACACATGCACACACACACACCAACACACACGCCACACACACACACACACTCTAGGGGCACACATGCATAAGTGAAATATTATGTACAACTGTCGAGTTTGTTTTCTCTTGCGTTCTTTCTTTTTTTTGTGTGCTTTTCTCGCGTGCTTTCTTTTTATTTTTCTTTACTTTTTGTTGATTTTTCGTTGGTGAAAATAAATGAAGCCATTCGAGCGCAATCAGAGTCTCGCATTAAAGCGTAGCACATACGCATTGGCATTTTGAATTGATGACAGAACAACATCAGGATATAGGAAACGCATTACAGACATGGCTCCAAGCTAAGGAAAGTCGTCATCTCTGCACTCCAGGCACACAGGCAGGTGATGTGTGTGTGTAGGTGTGTGTGGCATCATTTGGATGGCAACTGGCAAAAAGCCAGTTCAAATTAATGGTAGGCGGATTGCCACAAACGCGCTACACTAAATACCTGAGATTGCTATCAATTTTGTGCCATGAGTCATTTATTCCGTATGTGGCAAAAACCAATGAATATTCAACAAACTCGGCTCAAATGCAATATTAAATATTCATTGAAACAATTGGAAAATAAATTGTTAGCTTTCCTACATATTTTTTATGCAATTGATTGCTTTAATTTCCCTTAACTGAGGAGCACGTAGAGTGCGCAAACTGCATTGCAGCGTTGCAACGTTGCAGCGTTGCCACAATGTGCACTTGGCATATTGTGGCAAGCACGTAAATTAAGTTGGTTTTTCGTATTGCATACTTTGCGGCTGACGCGCAAATCCTTTGCCCTGACGCACTTGAGAACTCGGTTAAACGAACTAAAAAACAAGTGGCTGCCAATATTGTCTATCTGGTTTTTCTTGCTCTTGCTGTTGCTGTTGCTGTTTCTCTAGTTGTTCTATTTACTTTATTTTTGTCTATTTACTTTTGCCACAAAACCGTTTACAGTTTCAGTTTTCAGTTAACTCGAGATGCAAACAAAATTACGTTGTGCAAACTAAATAAATACTCGTACTTAAGCAACTTTTCAGGCACTCGTCACTCAGCTAAACGCAGCTCAACTGACGGTTGGTTCGGCATCTGTGTTGTAAACAGTGCACAAATTGAAATTAAATGTAATGCAACTTAATTACAACTTATTGCTGGCACTGTGCATTGCCTAACGGAAACAGATGCGTAACATGCATTTTTGTCTGTCTGTTTGTCTATCTATCTGTCTGTCTTCCTTCGTTCTCTGGCTCTTTGTCTTTGCCGCTCTTAGCTGCACTTTGGCGCAGCCACAAAAAATGCTTCAACGGAATGAAATTAGTGTCAAAACGTTGCAGCTTCAACGTTGCAACTGGCCAGACCCGCTCATCAAATTCACTTCCATTTTCACGGCGAGTGTCAGGACTTGCCACTCTGCGTTGCTACGCGCAACTCTTGAATTTTTGGACAGCAGACAGACAGACGGACAGACGGACAGACAGACAGACGACCGACGACAGACACCTCGACGACGGCGATGACACCGAGTGATGGCCAAGTAACTGGCCTGGCTTAGAGTGGGCGTAATCGTCCTGCTCGTTATGCTGACTGCCGTCGGCATTTCCAACAGCAACGTTTCCATTTCCCATCGTTAGTCCTGGCAATAAAGTTGTTGTTCTTGTTGTATTTAGGTTGCCAAGGTATTTTTAGCTGATTACCGCTCCATTGATAAATGGCAACTAGAGTGCTCGAATCAAAGATATCCTGTTATCAACGTAACTTCTATCAGTTATATGCTTTTATATATTTACAAATCCTATGGTCAATCATATCTCTCATAACTTGTGTACAGGGTATAAAAAGCAGCACCACTGCGCTGAATGAATTTGATGAAGTGGTTGTAAGAGCCGCTGCAGCTGCAGCAGCATTGGGGCAGCAACGTTGGCGGGTCAACAAAAAATTGTATTCATTGGCTAAGGTGAGCGGTGTTGTTTTTACCGTTCGTCCTTTTGCAACTTGTTTACCGTCGAGTTCGCTCCTTTTTCATTTTCATTTTCCCTTTTCTATTCTCTGTCTTTTTTTGGTTTAGTTTTTCGTTGCAACGCGATGGTTGTGCCTGCAAATTGAATGGGCTTTTGGGCAGAGTGCATTGCCCCAACAACAAGAAGTACAACTTGCCACAATGGGCTGCATGAACTTTGAGTACATTGTGGGCATAGTTAAATGAAGCTGAGGCTGCACTAGAATTAAAGAACGTAACGCGGACTGGCTTTGATTAACTTCAATCAGCATTGGGGTATCTATTCGGAATTAAAATTTATTGCCAATTTGCGGCAAATTCGATTAAGCTTAAGTTCGCGAACACAAAGGGAAAGCAAAGGCAAAAGCAAACCATTGCAAAGCGAGAGCAAAGCAAAGTAAATCAAATTGAAGCGAAGCGAAGCAGGAAAAACACTCAGCCGGACATGAAAGTGAGGCTGGGAATTTAAATCCAATAGATAAAGACAGACGGCCTAGCTGGGCACAGGGCAGCCATATACTCATTTTACCCTCGAACTGAAACTGAAACTGAATCTGAAACTTGTGAAAAGCTGTTGAAGTTTATTGGAAAAATATTCAAATCACGTGGGTGGTCTCAGCACATCGACCCAGGCGGCATCTCCAGCACAGTGATAAAAACGGCAACGAAATTACTTATAGATTGAATGAAATTGTCTGGGCCCGGCCTCATGGCAGTATCCGCATCCGCATCCACATCCGCATTCACATCAGCATTGTTCTGTTATATTTTTGATCAATTTAAATGCCAGGCTAAGACAACGAAAGCTCCTACGAAGAAGAGAATGAAGAGGACGCCTAAGCCTTGGATTTAGAGTGCAGTCCTTTGGAGTTCGAATATATTTAGCTAAGCATGTAATTAAAATCGCAGTCAGCTTGCCATCGGCAATGGCTAAATGATAAGCTCGCATATCGGCCGCCATCTACAGGCAGCCCAAAAACTTATCTAATAAGTGTCAGCCAGTTCGTGACAGCGAAAATGCGCAACAGCAACACGGCCGAAACTGTCAATAGGCCCGGCCAATACTTGTACTGCTAACAACAACGTGTTGTGTCTGCGGCTGACCTGCCAAATTGTTTGACCAAAAAGTTTCACTTTTAGCCTCAGTTTCAGTTTTGTCGAGGTTCAAGTATTTTATCACGTTCTTTTCTGGGTGTTGGAAAATCAATGCCTATAAATCGTTTGACGCCTTGACGCTTTTCACGGGTTTGTTTATGGCGTCGCATATTTATTTATGAACAACAATTTGCCAGCTGCTTTAAGATGGGTACGGTGAAACTACGAGCGGAGAGAAAGAGAAGGTCTGTCGTAAATTAACAGCGGGCAGCAACAAATGTAAATAGTTCAATAACAAAGGCAATACTAATACCAATACCAACAACAATACCTACACCATTGGCAATAGCAATAGCAATAGCAATAACAATAACAAGGCCACGCTGCAGGCCAAACACTCAGAGCTCGGGGTCAGGCTCAGAGTCTGTCTGGGGACAGCAATAACAAGTTGACATGTTTTATTTATGGAGCAAACGTAGACGACAAACGACATCGAGAGTAGCTGTTAAAATTGTTTTAATTTTCTGTGCGTACAACAAGAAAATAAACAAGCTGCTCTGACAGTAGCTAGGTCAGAGGTTAGACAGCCGCAACAGTGTTGAACAATCAGCCTTTTTTTTTAGCTAATTTCAGGCATGAAATGCATTTCATAAAGATAACAATAAATGACGCTAATTGTTGCTCTTTTTGATGTTCTTTATTCATACGAACATACTTGAGTCTTACGATGCACTTATAATATTATATAACTTACATTTATTTATTTTATTTGTTGTTTGTCATAAGTTAAATTTGTATGCAATTATTTATTTATTGCTGTTAAAATATTTTTACATGCTTTAATTGTTTAAATTTGTAGTAAACCTATTGTAAAACTCAAAAATTTATAAATAAAAACTAAAATATATTTTTTAACATTTCGGTTTTAAAATTATAATGATATGTACTTAAATATAAGACTAAATTCGCTTGATACAATTGTAAATTTGATATAACTTTTCTCGACTGTTTTTTGTTGACCATAAATAAATAAACATAAATTTGACAATATAAATAATGCATGATCAATATATAGTAATTGACGGATTGATATCTGGGTGTCTCACTATGCTTACTATATGGTTTTTGGGTCCTTGAATCCGAATCCGAAGTCCATTTTACCCCAGCATGGAAAAACTAACATGGCGGACACTTTTTTGAAAACTTATTCGGATTCGTATGAAACTCGTTGCTCTGGGATTTTTGGGGTCGCTGATAACGAATTTGAAGTAACTTCTTTCGAAATAACCCTAAAAAACCAATATGAAGTCAATTTATACAAATTCATAAATTCCGACATTTTGAATTTTTATAAATTGACTTCATATTGGTTTTTTAGGGTTATTTCGAAAACCTGACGCGGCTGTGTAATTACACAAACTCTTAGCAACATTTAAGCTATCTTTGAATTTATGATTTTATTTCTTTTATTATTAATTTAGCCGTGCTTAATAGCTGACATCTCTGTCCAAAGAGAGGGAAGTTATCCTGCATATATGTATGTACGTGTAGAAACATGACTGCAAAAGAGTTTCGCTGTTCTCGATGTTGTCGTTGGCTTTTCTGCTGCTAAGTGATGTTGTTGTTGTTGATGCTGTCAGTGTTGTTGTTGCTTGTTGCTGGTTAAGTGACCAATGGCCAAAACGCTGTTCGACCCCAAGTAATAATTCAATTGCGCTGAGCATGGTGAGGGGCAATGTCAAGGGGGAGGTAGAAGCTGCGGCAGCAGAAGCCAAGATTGATGGCGCGCATTGAGAGTTGCTTTTGGCGGCATTTGTGTGACGTGTCGCCAGCGTCTTGTTGAATTATGTATGTGTGCGAGTGTAAGACTGTGAGTGCGTCTGTGTGTGAGTCTGTGAGTGTGTGTGTGTGTGTGTGGGTGCTTGCGTGTGCGTTGAGGCGCAAATGTTCAAGCTGCAAACTTTGTCAACTTTGGGTAACTGGGCAAAAAAGAAAAGAAAGATGAAACATAGGAAAAGGGCAGATAGAAGATGGAAGATGGAAGAACAGGAGGCAGGACAGGATGATGGCACGTAAAGCAAAGCCAAAGTCAGCACTGGATTTAAGTTGGCTTTGAGAGCGACCATAGAGTCATACCCACTTACTTATATACATACACTCTCAAGCCTCTAGGAGCTAAGCATTCATACGCATTAAAGAGACTGTCAACTTTTTGACCAAACTTTGTCACTCGCTAAAGTTATCAAATATTCCACTTGCGCCGTGAATCAAGTGCCATTTACTGATTGTACAACGGCGTCGAGCTCAAGCTCACACTTACACTTACACTCCGACTCAGTCTCAGACTCAGACTCCGAATACGACTCAAAGTCGGGGAAGTAGGCGAAGTGGCAGCAGCAGCAGCCTCTTAATCCGCTTCACATTTTATCAGCGTTCTGACACTGCTGCTCAATGTGTGTATCTGTGTGTATCTGTGTGTGTGTGTGTGTGATCACGCGCATTCATAAGTTGGCCTAAGCTTGGCCCGAAGCGCTTTTAAGCGCTCTTAACGCACAAAACTTCGAGTTTGGTGTATTTGGAGGGCGCCGAGGGTGATGTTAAATCGACGCCTAATGCCACAAATAATCCCTTAACTACAACATTGACAACAGCCGCACGTTGACAGTTTGTCCGCCTTCCCAGCTGGATGGCCATCTGTCCAGCTGTCCAGTAATAATGAATTAATCGACAACTTGCAACGCATTTACATTTGGGGCACGGCCCAAACTGCCACTTAACTATTCGCGACAACTCACAGGTTTTTATTCTGCCATTGCGTAAAGTATTTAAGGGCTTTAATGTGACTATGAAACGTGCCTGGAAAATTCTGAGAATTGCGAGCTAAGATAGTTAAAAGATTCTCAGCTAGTTTTGTGATAAATAATTTTTTTTGGTAGATGGCTTAACTACAGTAAACGCAACACGATTCTTACATGTTTAATAAAATTTTAGCTTAATTGGACTAGTGAATTTTGCATTTTAGTAATGTTTCTAAAACCACATAAATGCCAGATTTAGGAGACGAACTTTGTTATTGGTTGATCATCCCAGTAGGCTGAAAATAGCGTTGTGATTAGATATTTTTTAAAATTGTATTAGAATTTCGCTTTTTGATTATCATACATACAGAGGCTCCCAGCTTATTTTACTTAATACATTTTTAAACCATGCGTTTTTATTGTCTTCTTGGAATATAATATATATAACAAATAAAAAAAAACTTTACTTTAGCTTAAACATTAATAAAAAAAAATCTGAGATTAAATGCTTTTTTTTTTTTTGTATTAAAAACAAAATGTAGTTAAAACTTGCAATATGTAAGATATATGTTCGAAACTATCAATAGAGGTTTACCTTAATTGAATAAAATACAATGCGTATATTATTACAAATTATTTAGTCAGAACATAGGTATCTGCAAGTCGAGCACACTCGTATAAATCTTACTTATTGTAGTTTTTATGAAATTCTGATTCTGCAGAAATTTCATTTGTAGTTAACTGTTCTGTATTTTGGTAAAACTGTGAAATATTTATCTTGCTACTTGGCCACACATTGTTGAAGATATAAACATTGTAAATATTTCTAAAGTCGAAAAACCAGGCACAACATCAATATCAATTGTAATTGGATAGTGAATAGAAAGGAAAAGGAAAGGGATTGGAACTGGAAAAAAGGGAAAATCTTCATTTAACAGACACTATGCATACGTTGCAAGTCGGTTCTGTGTGCTTGTTCTACTTATTACTGCGAGTAGATGTGCAAAAAAAAAAAATAGGGGCAAAAATAAACAGCGATTTTTGAGTAAAATCAAAATCAAAATCAAAAATCAAGTCATTGGTTTGAACTATGGCAAATATGGGACTACAACCACAACTATGACTTGGACTGGGACTTGGACTGGGACAGAGGCCAATGGCGACGAACGTATTCGACTTGACTCTGTTTGCAGCTAAGCATTTCCTCAATTTATTGGTGAAATACGTTTCGTGCCAAGAGACTTTTACTGGTTGTTGGTTGGCTTTTTGTGGCATCATAGAGCAGCATATTATGCAAATGTGGCAAGTTTATGGTTTTGTATTTGTGTTATGTATGCGCTGCGTCTGCGTTTGTCTGGCATATGAGTTTTAAGTGAACTTTGACCATTATTACACACTGACAGCTTAAGGGCCAGGCCCAAAAAGATAGGCAGCAAAAGTATTGCATAAATTTGCTTGGTCAGTCAGTGACTGGACGACACACAAAGCTAACTAAGTGACAGTGACGGACATGAAGGCAGCATCAAATAACCAGAAAATAGAGAGTGTGCAGCTGTAGGACCGAAAAATGGAGACATTGATCGAAGGGGAAGGGGAAGGGAAGGTCAGGGGGAAGACCAACAAACAACATGTACAGTCAGTCAAGTTAACAATTGCAATTTTATCATTCACGTTTCCTTCTCTTGTGCAGCTTTACAGCTTTGTGCATTGTGAACTTTTTACTGCTTTCCCATCCACTGACAGATAAATCAATCAAAGTTTTTTTCTACATATATATGTATGTATTTTCGAACTACGTTTCAGAGGTACTATTCCATATCCGAATACAAGTTTTGATATTCGTACACATGTGCGAAATCCAAATGTTATTTGCAGTCAAAGATTTCCAATTAAAATTTCCTTTTTTTTCCCCCTTTTGTTATCTTCTGTTCAAAGCTCAAATTGCTAAATTAGCTTAAGGCTCTCGTGTGCATGTGTGATTGTTTGGCTGTGAATGGTGCGCTTAGCATCAACTTTTGTATAATCGAAAAACTTTTACACTTACACAATGAAGTGCCAATGGGGCAATGATTTTCAACAAAAAGCCACAAATTTTATGTGGCAGCAACGATATCCGGTTGCACTATTATTACTCTCTTATTTCCTCTTCCTTCCAGCGTTTATTGGACTGCCACTAGTTATACGCCCCCATAGGGCATTAAAATCAAAATTCACTCCTTTGACGTGCGGCTTTGAAGCCATAATTAATCATTTTGTGGTCGGGGTTGGCTGAAGAAACTTTTAACTAAAAATTGGCATCAGCATCAATTTTAATTTACTTTTGCTTTTGCTCTCGTCGTGTGATCGAGTTAGGAAAAGAGGCGGCTGCTGGCAGCCTTAATGATACAATTAGCTTGCTTTTTGACGGGCGAGCGACAGGGAATCAGCAACTGCGCCTGATTGCCAATAATCAAGTATACGCCGCATAATGCCAGAGGGAAAGTTTTACAGAGAGAGTCGCGTGATTTGCGTTTTTCGGTATTCGCTTTTAGTTAACAATTTGTCTTGCACTGTCGTTGGTCGTCGGGTATTGCGCATTTTAAACAATTTGCGGTCGTATCAATATTTGCCGAATGTGTTTTGAATATGAAATGAGCCCGACGTTAGTACAATATTCGGAAAGTGGCAAGAGTCAAAGGTCCCCTCAATACCCATGACGCGACGTGTAAATTCATTAAAAATTTGCTGCCACAAGAACGAAACATGGCGCACAATACCCAAATCCGCAAGGCAAATAAAAAATGTTTGCCTGGCCTGAAAGGGCAACAAAACTTGAAAACTTCTCTATGTATGTGTGATAAAAGCCCCCAACGCCAATGAGTGTAAAGCGCCGCTTTGCCGATTGTTGAGGATGCTAAACGAACTATTTGAGCGTCTATAAATAAACACGGAAACCGTTTTTGGGGCTTGCGACATAAATCGAATCTTATTTATTTTGGTTTTGAAAATTTTCCACACCGAGTGTTGCATTGCGAAGATAAAATATATTGAAGGTCTTAACCCGTCTGTTGACCCAAAAGCACAGAACTCACGCACATCATTTGTGGTTGTCGACCCACAGGAATAATGGGCTTTATACCCTATCTTTAATCGTACGCTATATTGAAAGTGCAAATCATAAGAAGCTACAACTAAACTGAATTTCAATCAATTTTTAATGCTACAAATAATTTGGACTGCTTTACTAAATTTATAAAATTTAATACTCTGATGGTAGGGTATTCGGTAGACGACCTGCACTCTTGTATTTGAGTTTCTTGTTGCTTTATTTATTTGTACACAGTTTGGCAAAAATTCGGGTCAACATTATGGCCAGCTATGCTTCTAAATATTCTTAAGAGGAGGAGGAGAAGGATGAGAGTGCGTGTTGTCTGTAGCTCTGTGTTTAAGGGTTTGAGGGCAGGCAACTGCTGCTGTGGTTACTTTTGTGTCTGCTTTCAGATTCTGCAATATCCTTTCAAACAGAAAATTGCAAACAAACACACACGAGTTGCGAGAGCGCAGCGAATGAATAAATAAATAAGCCAGAGCCGTTGCTACCGCTCCTGCTCCTGTTCCTGCTACCAATTCTGCTCCTTTTTCTGCTTCTGACACAGCTGTTGATGTTGCTCCCCTTTAATATTGTCCTGCCAGATAGAGAGAGGGTGCAGCACGCGAAACATAGTCTGTGACTGTGACTGACTGTGCTGGCATTTTTGGACAACGAGTATGGCAAATGAAATGCCGCGCAAGAATTTATAGAAATTTATTTGTTCGTCGCTCTGGCTACAAAGTAAACAAATCTAGAAACGTGCTCAGGGCCTTGTCATGGAGAGAGCGCTCGGCCGGGACTCTCATACCAACATAAACCACATATTTCACTAACAGTATATGTGCGTGTGTGTGTGTTGTGGGTGTGTGTATCACACGGGACACGCACGCACATTTGTCGAACCATGAAAGCGAGCCCGAAATTAAATTTTCGTAAATTTGATTTGAAACGCGTGCGTGGAAATTCATTTAACGCGTTTCAGCCTAAGGTGACTGTAACAATTGGAACTGCTTTTTACACTTAATTGGCTGTTTATGCGTCAATCAAGTTAGCCACTGGCCTGCTCACAAAGCTCACGAGTATAGCATGCGGTTTTTTTTGGTAATTGTTCCCCTGTCACGACAAATAATCTTGAGATTTTGCTCACGTTGTGTCACGTTCTATAAAATATGAAACGTCTACGGGTTTTTAATGAAGCAAACTTTTTGACCCAAGGTACAAAGTCAGAAAACTAGCACACCCAACATACTGTATACTTTTGCCCCAGAGAAAGAGAGAGAATGATAAAAGGTGAGAGAGACAGACAACAACATACAATGAAAACTTCACAGCTCTCTGATTAATACATACGTGCACTAAACTGGGGCTTCTGCCTGTCCAGGTTGCTGTCGCCTCCAAAGTCCGGCAACAGCGTTACGGTCATGTACGCAATAATTAAAAGTATCGAAAGTTCAATGTATGTGCTTGTATGTGAGTGTGTGTGTGTGGGCACTTGTCGCATGGGCGCGCGGCGAGCCACTCAATGTGGCTGATTGCAAATACAATGCTCGAGAAGGGGGTCGGACTGTTTGGGTTAGTGCAAATGCCTGGCGTAAAGATATGCGACGTTACGTATACGACATGTGGCCGGCGTCGGTTGGTCTCACTACAAATGCTGCTGCTGCTGCTGCTGCTGCTGCTGCTGTGTGCGGTACGTGAGCTTTAACAATCGCATGAGATTCTTTCTTTCTGCACACGTGTGTGTGGTGTGTGTGTGCTGTGGTGTGGTGTGGTGGGTTCCAGTTGCCTGGACAGTCAATTTAGGAGCATGGCATAGATTGCCAGCACACGAAACAAAGCAAACGACAAATAAACAAACAAACGAACAAAACGTAACAAACGAAACGTAGCTATTGCCAAGCTCCTTTCCCACCGTATTCCCCTTGCCCCTTTCCCCTTTCGCATTGTCGTTGCTGCTGCACACGAAACGTGTGTATAAATAAAAACTTTGCAGCAGTCGCCTAAAGCTATGGATGCGAAGCCTGAGATGAAACTTCACAGATATTGAGATAGCCCCCAACATTCAACCGCCCAGCAGCCCATCAAGCGTGACTTGCCCAGCCCAGTATTTGCTAATACACAAAGCACACTTAAGTTATTGTTACTGTTATTTAGTTAGTTTATGCCACTTTCAATGTATTATGTATTATGTGCGTGTGAGTATGCTTTTTGTCTGCGACCATGTTTGCTTTTGATTGTATTGCATTTCTTGTGATTTTCGTGCCGCAGCCTGCGCTACTACAACAAATACCAAACATACCCCAAACCAAATGCCGACCACCGCAATGGTTGGGGCAAACAACTCCACATTGATTTGATTGATTCGAGCTGCGTCAGCTGCGCGCGAGTGTGGATACGAGAAATGGAAAAATGGGAACGGCTGGCGCCAAAACAAACAAGAATATGTTCAAGTACACCACCAAATTGTTTGAAATTTAAAAAAAGAACACAGAAAAGAAACAGAGAATAGCGCACATATACTCGTATACTCGAATAAGTTCTTGAATTCGACCCGACGAATGCTCTAATTGAAAACATAAATTTTATGGTTTGCCAAGCATAAAATTAAATTGCAAAAAATTTATTTAAAGACATGGAGGGTCTCAATCTTTTACTCGTAATAAATTAGAGCTTGAAACAACCTAATATTATAATTTAAATGAGCTCATTTTAAAGGAGTTATTAATTACAGGTTAATTCTATACATTTATACATTCTTTTTAGTTATCTTTCAACAATAATTTATCAACGCTAAAGTACTCTTTTTTTATTGAAAGAGTACATCGTAGACCATTTTAAATTGATAGCTTTCACACACACCAAATATATACTATAATCATAGGCTTAGGTTCTCGCATCTACTTCAGTTCAGTTTTTTATTTAGCGGCTCTGTCAGTTACATGAAAATGTACTTTGCATGAATTTGTACATCATGCTTGATTTTTTATTTATGCATCAAACGAGCAAACAAAATATGTCACATGGGTGTGCGTAAGCTGGAAACGATGTGTGTGTGTGTGCGTGTGTGTATCGGCCGCACTTAATGTTGCCTGCTTTTAGGCACTTTCAACAGAAAGTTTCTCACTTATACTGCTTTCTTTCGCTTAACTTCTGCAATCGGCAAAACTGATTAGAAATAAAAGCATATATAAATTATAAGTTTATTTTTCGAATTACAATATTCTAATATTCTTTTAATTTTTAAGTTTATTAAAATATATATTTTTAAATTCCTATATTTTCAAGAGCTCTACGCAGTTTATATTATGATTTAATAATTTTTAAATGGGACTTTAATCGAAATAGATTCTCTTCTTTTTCTTGTTGGTAACAGAAACATTATACGTCTGGCTTTACAACAATAAAAAAAACTAATTTTATTGTCCAAGTGAGATGTTCTTAATGGAAACTGAAATGAGATGAATGAAAGTAGAGCGTCTGTTTACACTCGAATGTCGTAGATACAAGGGCGACAAGACAGAGGTAACAAAGGACAGGTGCAAAATACGCACAAAGGAGCACTTAGTCAGTGGCTTTGGCAGCAGAGCTCATCATGATGGCCAGGAAGCAGGACAATCAATGATGAGCTGGCCAAATGACAAATAACATGATTGTCAAGTGAGCAACTGCAAGGGCAAAAGTAGCTGACAGACCGAGGGACAAGCAGGGAGACAGACTGTCAGGCAGGCTTGGAGTCCTCGGGGTCTGCTTTCTAAGTTGTCGCAGTTAATGTTCGCTGCGCAAACATTTTAATAAAAATGTCAACTTATGGCTGCTGACAGGTCGCGTGACACGCTGCCAGCGACAGGCGGCGCGGCGTCTGGGGCTGATGACGCAGCCTTCAAGTGCTCGTGGCAGGCCTGCGCCTCGAACTGATGTATTTATGATAAGGATAGGCATGGAGTTGTGGATGAGCATGTGTATGTAACACAAATATGTGAAGCACGTTTTCCGATTTTCTGATTTTTCGCTGCAAAATCCGTTTGCGAGCCTTTCGCCTCTGCACATCGGCTTACAGTTTAGTCTATTTGCGTGAAAATATTTAAAAGGACCGCGCGGCGGCATCAGAAATCAACGCATGTAGGCCTCATAATTCTGTCAGCGTCATAAACGCGTCGCCAGGCTCAACATGGCGGCTGCATGCGGCCGGAATAATAAACGACTATATCCAATTCTGTGCCCCAAACTCCATATAGCTCGAACATATGTACATATGCCACATGCACGCATACACATACAAGTCACACAAACACACATGAAGAGAGAGAGTGAGAGAGAGCGAGAGAGACAGGCACGCTTTATGTTTTAATTTGATTTGATTTGTGTTGTACAGGACGCCGGATGTGCAAATATTGTTAAGGCAACCAAATTTGATTTATCACGCGCACCCGATGCCCCTCGAGGGGCAACAACATGCCGCGGGCGTCTTAATTGGTTTTTGTGTGCGAATTTCAAGCACGCCCAAATGCGACGCCCAAGGGGCGACAATTAGCTGCAGTCACCACGATGGCCAGCGGGAAGCGGCGTTGGGGTCGGCGTGGGAAGCTGTTAAGTGCCCACAAGCAGCACCGCACGCCAAATTGCTAACTGCCAGATTGCAGATTGCGGCAATTGCATACCAAAAAACGTTGGCCAACCTGCCAAGCTGCCAAGCTGTAAAACGAGCCGTTCACACGCAACTGATGAGATTAAAGGGCATTATAGATATTGGCTTATGCTTCACATGAATTTAGCCAAATTCAAGCATTAAATTTGAAGCAGGAAATAGACTTTAATAGTTCGACAAAATCATATTTATTGCTTGAAATCGTTATGTCAGAACTTAACTAACGTCTTTTAGCTAACATCAAAAGATTCCCAAGAGTTGCAGTTTGTTTAGTGTGAACTAAGCTTAAGGAACTGGAGCAGAAGCAGCTGCTGCAGTGTCAACAGACTTTCGCTGTGCTTAGAATTGAACTACAATTTTAATTATGCAGCCGGCGGTTGGAGTCAGTGGGCGACTCTTGGCTCAAGGGCGCGACGAGGTCGGCGGTCGTCGGTCGTCGGTCGTTGGTCGTCGGTCGACGTTCAGCATCTCAGCAGGCAGTGAGTGAAAATTAATATAAAATGGCAAAAACTTTGCCTAGTGCATGCTGCATTACGAAATTGTGTAGAGTTGGGAGTTGGGAGCTTGATGCTAACCGACCAAGGGTGGGTTGGCAGCTGGCTTGTGGCTCAAATGCAGCCGCAGCCAACTGCATAAAATGTAACGGGCCAGTCAGCGTTAGTTAGACCCCTGAAGCGAGGCCAGCCAGCATTCAGAAACAATTTGCAGCAGATTATGAAAATTGCTTAAGAAATTAAATTGCTGCATTGGTTCGCGGCTGGGTAAGTACGACTAAAACTGTGCTCACGGGTGTGCGGACCGACAGAAGGACGGACCGACGGACCGACGTACCGACTTCTACAATGGGCTGAGGTCGCGTGGGCCATGGCAAAAATTTGCATTTTCATTTTGCGGTTTGGTTCGGTAGGTCTTGACTTTGATTTGCCTGGCACGTAGCATCGTGAAGGCAAATGAACAAAAAGGATTTTTGCTGGCTGTCGACTTTCTGCTGCCTCTACTAATTCAATTTGCAATAACCACAAGAACAGCTATAGACCTAACAACAACAACAACAACAGCAGTTAGAAAGGCAACAGGAACAAGGACAACAACAATTTAAAACTGCTCTAATTATGTTGCTTCGAACATTTGGTCAGCAAAGCAGCTTAGGACCTGAACTTTATTAAAAATATTTGCTCATTCGCCGAGTGCTCGGCATTTTACATTTACATACTTTTCAGTTGCGCGACGAGTAAAATTTTTATGAGCCCGTTTTCTAGGCCTATTTAGGGGCTCAAAGCACGCGCAGCGCCTATAAACTTGCTCGACTTTTTCGGCTCCTTTTTACTCGGTTTTTTTTTTTTACTGTTCAATTAGCATAATAGGCACACAATGAGTCAGAACGCGGAGAAGCGACTGATCCTTTTGGCAAATAAATAAATGCATAAATACTCCTGCTGTGGAAAGTAGAAGGGGAACAGCTAAAATATAAATAAAAATAAAAAGAGAAGAACAGACCGCAACCCTGCGTGTCCTTTTATACTATTCATTTCGAAAATGGACAGCAGGCAGGCCATCATTTCCGGTTTGTTTACGCAAATCGAGCACATTTCGCATAATTTCCTATTGCCAAAGCTCGAGCTGTGCTCGGCATGCTCAAGTTTCATCTTGCATATCAGCTTGTAAGTATCCCAGTATACACATACATATTGTACATATATTCAGATATGTGTGTTTGTGTATATATTCGACATTTACATGTGCGCAATGTTTTTCTTGTGGGAAATTTTATGAAAATGCTTTGCAAATTGAATGAAAACATATTGACTATGCGATGGCAATGGCAATGGTGATGGCGATGGCGATGACGATGACGATGTCAACGAAAGAAAACAACGTCGTTGACGTTGCGTTGACGCTGACAACGACCAGGGCGGCAGGACAAACAGGACGAACAGGAGCGACAGCAAAACGTTTGATGTTAGTACTGTAAATACATATATATTTGCCCATATATATACCATGCACGGAGAGTGAGAAAAACTTATACGTTTCTACGTTTTTGTCTAATATTTGCGTTTGTTGTTGTTGCTGTTTTTTTTTATTTGGGGGTGATTTTGGGTATTTGGATACTTGTGCGGTTTTTGAATATGTCTCATTTGAAATTGTTTCTTTGCAATTTGCATGGCATTTTTGTTAAGCACACAACACAATGGGGGCACATCAACATCAACAGCCGCATCAGCATCGTCATCAGCATCAACATCATGTTTTCGCATGCCAAACTCCCGCGCACATTTCTGGTTGGAATTTGATTTTTAAAGCGGCGCCTAAAAGATGCCACATGAAATTGCCAATGCGATTGTGAATTCGAACAGGAATGAATATACGAACAGCAATAGGAGTCGGCATGCGAGGACAGGAAAAACATTGACCTCAATGGCTAATAGACAACATGGCGCATAAATTCCTTGTCCTCGCTGCCTATGCCACGGCCAATTGGCTGCAATATAACAAAGTGCAACGGACCGAATGCCGAGAGCAAAACAAAAAAGTTCCAACTAGAGGTGGAAGAGACTGGGGGAGAGAGAGCGGGGGAGAGAGCTGACTAGACCAGAGGAGAGCAACCCAACTCAATTCAAGCCAGACCAGAGATGCGACCCCAACAACAAGGACGAGGTAGCAAAAAGCATGCAGGCATAAAAAGAACAATAATAACAACAAAGACAACAATAAAAAGGGGCAAATTTTGCTGTGCTTTTACATTTGCTATGGATAAAAAGAAAAACTGGAGTAGTACGAGACATTATAGCATTGTAAAGGAGTTTGTATTACAACAATGCTGAGATGCATGTAGAGCTGCTTGTTAGATAAATACGAGTAGAGAACTTATTTCAAGTGGCTTCAATATTCACTTGAATCTTCCGCTGGTTCGCATCTACTTTAGCATTAATTTAGAGCTGTCTCTTCAAATATAATTAGTTTGTTAGCCGAGCATCTACTCTACTGAATGTGCTTTATTTTGTCTAACAAATAATCAGACAATGTAATCTTGGTTATAAAATAAAACACACACAAATAAGTCAGCGTAGAAACAACGACAACAAATTTACTCCATTCCTCGCTTACCAAGGACATCAGTTTAGCCTATATATTTCGGGGCTGTCGTGCATAATTAAATCAGATCACATTTTAAAATTCCATTTATATTTACCTCCTGTCTGTCTGCCGGACGAGCTCGTAAATCATGATTAAAAGCTTCGGGCGACACACAGAATAACTGGAAACCGGATTGGTAAGGAAGCAACTACTGCTGCTATGCCTAACACGTAGTCGAAAGAAAAAAAAGGACAACAGGCCAACGAAACTTTAAACAAAAACTCAACGTGGCCAGCGAGATGACATCGTTGCTGTTGTTGTGGTTTTTGTTGCTGTTATTTAAGCAGTTTCTGCTGCTGTTGACTGACGAGGACGCCGACTGGGCGAGATTCAATTCTGGAGATACAAGTGGCAAGCAAGCAGGAGCTGAAACAGAAGCCGGAGCAAAAGCAGTCACAACCAACAACTGCGGTGACTCACTTTACACACACACACACACACACACACACACATACACAGTCACAAAAAGCATCGCTTGAGATAAGAGTGGAAGCAGCAGAAAAAAACTTGATACGGCACAATATTGTATACATACTTGTACTTATATCGTGTGTTGTTTGGCTTGTATATAAGGCGAGATAAATCAAATGTGGCGAGAAATTGCAACAACAACAAGCTGAATGGCTAAGAGCAACACCAAAATAGGAGCAGCATCACCAGCAGCAGCAGCAACAACAACAACAACAACAACAACAGCAACAAGACGCCATCGCTGCGATGCAAAAGAAAAAAGCAGTAAAGCGAAAATGCGAAAAATTTATCCAATTTGGTAAAAATTTAGGTCACAGCCGGGACGCTATAGCGCCTGGAAGCGCAACCAAAAACGTCTGCAAAAGCGCAGCTGCCATTGTCAGAGCTGTGTGAGTGTCTGTGTGTGTGTGTGTGTGTGTGTGTGTGAGGCCACAGGAAGAGCTCAAGTGCAACAACGGACAGGCGGCAACAGCAGCAAGTGCTAAAGCCTTTGTACTGCTCTGCTATTCTTCCTATTCCTCTCCCTCTCCCTCTCTCTATCTCTATCTTTTTCTCTTTCTGTTGTTATTGTTGTCATAGAGTGAGCAACTTTTAGATAGCTGAGATATGCAAGGTCCAAAACGGGACAGAGGCTGGAAAACTAAAGAAACAGTCGCCACAAAAGTGAGCCATGATAAATATGCCACACGAGAGCGAGCACAAGGAAGACATAAGATGAAAACATAAATATGAAGCGACACGAAAACTAAAAACTGCCACCTAAAATGACACACAACATACACATATATATATATGTTAAAAGAAAGAGATGAAAAGAGGGTGAGACATCAGTATTAATGGCAACGGTGCCTCTTGACAGCTAATGGCACATGAAATGAGTAAATTATCACATACCAGGGCAACTTTTGAAGCATTTCACCCCCTTCTTGTTCTGCAGCTGACGGGCTAATTTGCAGTGTGCTCGCACGCTCCCCAAAGAAAAACCAACAAGCCACAACATTGCGTATACGTGATATGAGCATTACAGCACTGCTTGTCTGATTTTCGAGGGCACTCCCTGCCTTACTCGCACCCCTTGCTTGTGGCAATGTGGTCGTGGGAAGGAGGGTGTAGTGGGGTGAGCTGCTGCCAGTTGGCAGTTGGCAGATAAGCGAAAAATGCAGCGTAAAAAATTGAACGCATATTTCACAAACACAAATGACAAGCAAGGGAGCTGCCAGGAGTTGCAGTCGTGAGCAGAGTCAGCCAGACAACCAGCCAGGTATGAGGCCAGGTAGAAACTTGCTACGGTCCTGCCAGCAGACTGTGGCATTTTCTGAATTATTTCGCACGATATGAACTTTTGCAACAAGTCTCAATAATTCTCGAGCTGCCAAGCTGGGTAATGAAAGAAAAGCAGCCAGTTTGCCGCATCCTGCGTGGCAGCCTCGAGGCAGCTGCTGAAGTCAAACCCGAAGCCGAAGCCAAAGTCGTAGACCATTCATGGTTATAGCCACAGTCGCAGTCTGTATTCCGTATTCGGTCTGTTACTCTGCATTAAATCAATGAATGAATCGAATGAGCCAGCCGGATGTCAGTAAGTTGCCATTTTGAGAAATTAAAAGTGTCCGTTGCCGTTTTCATTTCCGCTGCCCTTCCGTTTCCTGTGGCCGCTTAATGCTCCCAGTTTCGCACGCCGCCTTAAGCCAAGCTACGACCAAGTAATTCCCCAAAACGCAATCCTATTAAAAAAGATCGCTTTGCGTTCAAATTGCTTTTCCTAGCGGGTGTACTGTGCTCGGTAGACGGTAGAGCCGCAAAGTACTCGATAATGATGCCCGGCTGTGCTGTGGGCCCTTCCCATTCCCATTCCTATTCCTGTTGACCACGTTAATAAGCTAGCTAATAACCCAGGGCGACCTGCTGTGGCAAATATGGCAGCTAGGCCAGTTCGAAAACTGCCTTTACCGTCTTTACAGTTCGTCAATTTTAATGTCTTGGCCACTCGGGACATACTCGGAAATCGCTGCTAAAAGTAATTCAGTTTTATATTAAAAAGATTTCGCTTACCCTCGCACGCTCATTTGCATTGCCGCGCCGTTCAAAAGTAATAAAATAAACAAGTGTCCTGGAAAAAAAAAAGGAAGAAAAGGACAAGACGAGAGCGCAACAGGGGAAATGGAAGGCCGTCGACAAAATGGTGTGAAAGTGATTTATATTTTAATTCAAAAATGAATTATTTAGCACACTTTTTAATTCCTTTTGGCTCTGTTAGCCCGTGTGTTTATTTTTCTTTATGACCAAATCTAAAATTCTGATTACTTTTCATTCGCTTTTATTTGCCAGTTTATTGCATTTGCCTCTCGAAAAGCAAATGCAAATTTGTCGGCTCATCATCGCGCTACATTTAACATTGGCAAGAAGCCTAAAAGCTGTTGACAGTTGGAACAGTTTTACACCCAAAAAAAAAAAAATGAAATACTCAAGCGTTAAAGTCGAATATGCAAATATGGCCGGAAAAGAAGTGCGACTTATAAAATATTAAATTATATTATATTAAATATTTTTTATTTAAATTTAGAAATAAATGTAAAACTTACTGAAAACAGTTCTTCATAGCTCGTAATAATTCAGCTGATTTCTCTAATTATTATGTCACTCTAAATCTTGTTGAGAAGTGCTGTCTGTAATAGCATTGGTTGAGGCAGCTGAAGATGCTGCACAGTGGTAACAGACTTTATAATCATATGTAAATGGAAACTGCTTTGCACAAATCTTTTATGCCCTTTGTCATATAGAAACTTGTTATAGTTGGCTGAGCTTGCGTCTGAGTTTGGGGTTGAAAGTGGGTGTAAGTGCCTGTAAAATCGACACTAAATTTAAGCGGGGGTGTGGCAACTGAAACTGATTATTATGAGCACATAAGCAGTTAGTAGGCAGGGGGCAGAGGTTGTGGCAGGGTTACAAAAGTCAAGTGCAGAAAACAAAAAGAAAGTCAAGCTACGAGTCGAATTTGCAATGGCTGCCAGACTGCAGCGAAAAAATTTGAATATAAAATGCGTTATGTGGCAAGCGACAGAGTGAAAGAGACGGAGATAGGCACAGAGACGCGAACTGCGTCAACGGCAGCGGCAAAGACAACGGACCACGGACAACGAGACAAAACGACAATGGCCAGATCCTGCGGCAACAATGAAATTGCGTATGTAAATTTGATGTCGTTACCAGCGGCGACGGCAGCATTGCTGAAATAATTAAAGTGGTGGAATGCGCCAGGCCAAAAAGAGGAAGACGATGTTGAACAGAGAAAAAAAATAGATGAGAAATCGCAGCGGGGGCAGTTGAAGTTGCAGTTGGCTTCGGTGTCCTGTTCTGTTCTGTGCTGGGCTGGGCTGGGCTTTGGCTTGTCATGCTTGTGTATTGCCAGCTTGGCAGCTTTTTGTCTGACTGTCCATATGCAAAGCAGTTACAGCAGCTGCTCCTCCTCTCCGCCTGCCCCCTCTCCGCCTTTCTATGCAACTGATGCGACTCCTGTTCGCATTGCAAATGCGACTGCGACTCTGACTCTGAGTGCAACTTGTCAAAAAAATGTGGCAGGCAGAGAATAACAACAACCACAGATGTAGCACAGTTGCAGCATAGAAGGAGCATAAAGAGCGAGAGAGAGAGATAGACAACGCTTTGCTTTGGCATAAATATGAGTGCCATCAAATTAATATGCGTCGCATATGGTTGACGATTTTGTGGTACAACATGTTAAGTGCATGCAACGGCAGATGCCGCTGCAACATCTGCGTCTGCTTCTGCTTCTGCGGCTTGGGGACAACTGCATAATGCTGGCAGCGACGCCCCAGGATGACTCCTGCAGCATCTTAGCAGGTTCTTCCACGCTTCTCGAGTGACAGGGCGACTCGCCACGAGACTCGACTGCCTTGACTTATGATGCTTAGCCGCATCGCTGCAGCTGCAGCTGCAAAGATAAAATGTGCAGCTCCTCGAGCCGTGAGCCAAGTGTTAGACAGAGTGAGAGAAGACAGAGACAGAGAGGGAGAGCGTTTAATTTCAGACGACACTCGCAACTGTCCGCGGCATAAAGCTTTTACTGAAATTGTCTGTGGCATGTTTGCTGCTGACACTCGCACATGTTGCACTGTCAGCTCAAGTGTTGGATGTTGCATGTTGCCTGCAACTTCAGCCTTGAAGCCGTTTTTCTCACCTGTGCCCTGTGCCCTGTATCCTTTATCAATTTCTCAAATGGGTCTGAAGCCCCCAGTTGCCGTTGATCATCCAAGAGTGTTTCATTCATTTCAGCCGCCAAGTTGTCAAAAGTGTCAAGAACATTGACACGAAAAATGCAACAACAGCTGTCCTAAAATCAAAAAGACAAGCAGCACTTTTAACTTAAGAGTTACTCAGAAAACCAATCTCATTGCCTCAATTGATGCAACCAGAAAATATTCTCAGTCTTTGGCAAAGCTAATGGAATGTGAAATTTGTTGACAAAAAACGCGTGAAAATTGTCATGGCTAGAAATATGTAGGTATATAAATTTGCGTGGCAAACATTTGGCAGCTGTTGATTCAAGCATCGAATGCTTCACTGACCAAAAGGAAGGGAGTGGGAATGGGAATGGCCATGAGGTTGGAACGGAGACGCCCTTTAAGCATGAACCAGCCTCATTCTGTCACGCAGTTATCCGGTCAAAGGGGCGTGTCTATGGCCAACGGCATATTAGCCACGCATCGCTGGGCAGCCTTGAAAGCGGTCCGGAAAACAGCTGCTGTCCCATTTGATTAGGCTTTGGCTGGGCTTTAAAGGATATTGATAAAGGCATTGCTATAGCACTTGTCAGTGAGTCAGTTCTTCTGTCTGTCCGTCTGTCTATTTGTCGCTCTATCTGTGTATCAATTTATCTAAATGTGTGTGTGTGTGTGTGTAAAGGTGCGTTGTGTTAGTTGAGTCAAAGGTTTGCTTTGACTTGCAATTAATTTGCTTTGTTCTTTACACTTGACTGCGCCTGGACAGACAGACAGACGGACAGACGGACAGACAGACCAGCTCCAAGGATAAGGCAAAGCAACCGAGGGAAACAGGAGGGTAAATGGGCATTTTGCCGAACCATAAATTATTTTATTAAGCCACTTTGGCTGGTCCTTCGGTTCGCCCCGAGTTATTTGAATTATTTTATAAAAGTTAATTTTGTGCAATAAATTCAAAATCGCGTTGCCAACAATTCATGCTTCGTCTGATGTTGATGCCACTTTCATCACTCTCTCTCTCTCTCTCTCACTCTCGCTCTGTCTGTCTCTCTTTCTTGTCGAGTCGGTTTTGTTTTATGGGTCTGTTGTTTGTTGGCCGTGTAATTAGTTGTAGACAGGAGTACGTTTTGCTGCCAGCCCAGAAGTATGCAACGCAATTACAATTTCACCAGGTGATTAAATGCGCTATAATTGTTTCTGTTTTTGTTTTTGCTGTTGTTGTTGTTATTGTTGCCGCTTCACTAATGGCCGTAATTAGTTGGCCATCACATGGAATGGTATTGCCGCGGAAAAAGTAGCGGGGGCAACATCTAATTTATGCTCGCGTGTCTTGCCACAGTTTGTTGGCATCGCCAGTGGCAACATTTAAATGAAATCGACTTTCCTTTTGGGCCAATAAAACTTTTCACTCAAAACGATAATTGCCCGCATTTGTCGTCATTGCCACTTGACTTTGTCTCCAGTCAAGAAAGACGCCCCGTCGTGTGTGTGTTTGTGTGTGTGTGTGTTTTGTTTGTATGCTCTGCCTGGCACTTGGGACATCAATAAAAATCTCTTGATAAATGTCCAATTTAATTTTGTTCTTTTACTTATCTCCGACTCGGCTTTGGCCAGCCACTGCCGACAATGCCGCCCTCTGAATTTTGCCACCTCCCACATGGATTTCATTTCTTTTATGTACAGTTTTCTTTCTCTCTCTCTCTTCTTATTATTATTTTTTTTTTTTTTTGTTCATTTTTGTTGCCTTGATTCTATTCCGTTTCATTGCGCGAGACGCTCGTCTCCAGCATTTCTCACACTTTGGCGGCTTTTTCTTTTCGAATGCTCCGTAATCATGATATGGCTAAAAATGGGCATATTTGTGCCAGCTAATGTTGACAGGCAATTCGAGTAGATGGCCCGAACAATTGGCCAAGCCAATGGCCATTATGAATTTAAGATCTAAATCAACTCAGTGCTAATTCCATTTTGTGCCAAAAATCATTTCAAGTTCTTGATAACATCATAATTTAATGACTGAATTTAATGAAAGGCATGCAACTTTATGTTACATATTTATTTTTAATTAATTTATAGATAATACAGAGTAAGCATTAACTATACTTTATGTATGGATGTTAAACATAAGTAAATTTTTGAGCATTTTGAATAGCTTGCACTCATTCATTTAATGTGCTCAGACTCACTTAAGTATACTTTTAAAATAGGATATCTAAAAGATTAATACCCATTGCTTATGATATTCCTACTTTTTTTTCTATGGCTTCTGCATATCAATTCTATAGCTTTAATTTCATTAACTTTATAATTTAATTATTTAATATAATTTAATGACTGAATTAAATGAAAGAAATGCAATTTTATGTTACATATTTATATTTAATTAATTTATAGATAAAACAGAGTAAGCATTAACTGTGTTTTATGTATGGATGTTAAACATAAGTAAATATTTGAGCATTTTGAATAACTTGCACTCATTCACTTTTAAAATAGGATATCTAAAAGATTAACATCCAAGCTTATCATATTTCTACTTTTTTTTTTACTTTGGCTTTCGCATATAATTTCTATGGCTTTAATTTCATTAAGTTTTTTTTTATACTTTCCATTAGGAAGTCAAGTATTTTAGTATTTTTTTCCATGGACTACTTGTGCTTTAAATCTAATTTAATTTGTCTTTCCATTTCTACTTGCAGACGTTGCCGCCAGCAGACGGCGTCTGGCGCCGGAACTGTCTAACGGGTAAGAAATATGCTCGAGCTTTGATTTAATTGAACTTGCGTCATTTTCTCCGCGGATCCCTGCAGATGATAGAGCTGAGTCAGCTGCACTCTTCTTTTTTGTGGCAAATTTAAAATGCGGCAGCTTATTAAACAGCAGCTTCTATTGGCAGAGCAGACGGCTAATGGAAACCCTCGTTCTTCTGGCCAACGTCTGACACATGTGGCCCGCACTGAGCCCGGCAAATATTGTCTCATTTTGTATGCTGTGTGCCAAGACTAAAATCAATAAATCAAAGCCAGGCTGGCGGGCTGCCGTCTTGGATGGGGGCGGGGCGAGGATTTGATGGCAGACAGTGAGTCAGGATCTATAGGGGTCTTGAAGGCGTCGTCTGGAATGTCGCACGATGGCGCGTGCCTCGGCCGCTGTTGAATCAGGCGACACATTTGCGTGTTGCAATGCAAACAATGCTGCTCTTTCCCTCTACCTCTACCTCTCCCACAGCCTTGACCCTTGAGCCGTTGAACAAACTGTCACAGAGTATTTCGCTTCAAGTCCGCATGTTTACGAACATGTCGCTGTATCACCGCGCACTCTGATAGACAGTCAGCCAATGTTAGCCAGGTGAGCCGTCTGGCAACAGGTAAGCAACATCCCAGAGCAACATACTGTGGCATGCAATATTAAACGTTGCACATTTGCCAATGCGATATAAAATCAACGACCACAAAGGCAAATACGCATAGCATCAACTTGGAGCAGCTCAAAAGTTTTGCGTTTTAAAGGCTTAACCCTAACCCGGCACAGGACACAGCGCACAGCACACAACTCGGCACAACTCGACAGAGTCCTACCCAACTCAATCCTCAATCCCAGGCCCCTAGAGTGAGGCTCTGCTGCTTTTTTATGCGACGCGCTGTGGGCTTAAAAAGCAATTCCGCAACTGTTTTTGCAATGGCGCACGCCATGACGACATATGTGTCTCTTTCACTCTCACTCTGAGTGTGTGTGCGAGTGTGTGTGTGTGTGTGTGTGTGTGTATGCATGTTAAGGCCCCATGTGGAGCCCTCATTCAGATCCCCTTGGGCTGGCTACAAAGCTACAGCAATGCCAACAATGCTGTCGTTATCGTCGTTTTCACTTCAATTAAAAGTTGGCAACTTTTCTTGCCTGGTTTACCTAAACGACAACGGCGAACGGCGAACGGAGTTGCAATCGCTGCTTAGAGCGATTTAACTGCTGCTTCAACTCTCTTACTCGTACTTGTGCTTCTCCAATTGCCATTATGCAGATTCGTATAGCTGATTACCAAATTACAAACTGTAATGGCAGCAATTGTTTTGTGTATGTTACGACTGCCATATGGCACGCTAACGACAAGTAGGCCGCCAAATTGTCACAGAAAAACTAACAACGACAGAATGCTGAAGCAGAGCTCTAAGCTAGGCGTGCCACATGCTACATGCCACATGCCACTTGCCACATGCAACATGCAGCACATACAGTATGCAGTTAAAATACAAAGAAGGTCACTTGGCAGCTCAAGTCACACTTTAAAGCACGTATACGACGCGTGGGCCCAACGACTTCCGTGCTATTTACGCACCGTCGCGTTGCTTGGCTCACTGCCTGCCTTCTTGGCTGCTTCTGCCTGTTTATACCTGTTTATGCCTGCTTCGGGCTGCTGTTGCCTCTGCTGCTCGACTGTCAGGAATTTCCGCGAACGTTAATTGCGACAAGCCAACACTCGGTTGCGAGCCAAAGCGACAAAGAAATACCTTTTGACTGCTCCTTCATTACACCTTTTGTGCGATGCTCTGCCAAGAAAGCATTCGCGCACATTACAACTGTCTTGCGTTTGTTAACACTTGCTTTTCATTTCTATCTACATTTATTTGAAAAATACTTGGTTTGCTTTGTCATTTTATCGCAGTGTAGTTCAAGTTCTAAACATCAGGAAAGTAAGGGTATTGCAATTGCTTGTGTGTGTCTTGACTTTTGTTGTCATTGAAGTTACAACAACGGCAATGGCTGCTTGCATATGTTGCCACAACTGCAAATGCTTTTGGTGTGGCAGAGAGGTGGGGAAGTGCGAGGAGAAGGCGACCATTTAATAGACGTGCCATTGAGCTTTGTCGCCGTCGCTTCATTTCTCTGGCTTTTCAAGCGGTTTTCTATATATTATATTTAGCGAGCTCTGCTTCTTTTCAATCGTGTCATTAAAATTGATTTTGCAGCTGGCAACAACGATTCGCTGTTAGATTTCCTTTTAGCCAAACGACAAAGAATTTGCTAAATTGCTTTTCTGCTTGCCACACACACACACACACATAGATGCACAGATTCTAGCACAGGTACAAACAAATGCCAAGACCAGTTGACTGTGCGTTTGGCTTAGCAATTAGTTTTTACTTTTGGCCGCAACTAAATGTTGCATTGACTGCTTAGATAGAGAGAGTGAGAAAGAGAGATTGGCAAAGAAAGAGTATGGCAGATACAGGGAGAAAAGAGAAGCATTCTTTTTATTATGTTGCACGAATAGTTCTGTCAAGTTATTGTTGCGACTTTGGCAACTGTAACAAAAGCGATTAAAAGTCCCATAAAAACCAGAGGCCATTAATAGCGCAATAATATTATCAGCTTATGTTCGATGCCACACGCACACAGTCACAGTCACAAACACAATCGCAATCACAATCTCAATCACAATGTGGCATAGGCTCACACACGCTGTGGTTGCCAAAAACTAAACTTTGTCTTTTGTATTTTCATTAACATTTATTGGTTTTTTACTTATACTTCCGAACATAATAACTTGACGAGTGGAAAGATATTCTGGAAAGCGGGAGGTGGCACTAGAGACCCTGTAGCAGTCCCTAAGCCAGTGCAAGTCCTTTGGCTTAGGGAAGCTGTGCCACAATATTTTGAGGTCGTATCAGCGTCATCATAAAATAACGTTAATGACGGCAACAAGGTCGTAAAATCAAAATTTCTGCTATTTCAATGCTGAAACCGCTGCGGTTGCCGCCAACCGTCGACGTTGACGACGACGACGACGACAACGACGGCGGCTGATGGCGTCGCTGGAGCTGTGAACTTTGCAACAATGTTGATATGGAATGACAAACATTTCACATTCGTGTACCATGTGGCGTATACGTAATATTGAAATTTAATTACTTTAAAGGCAAGGCGGGGTCATTTTCAAGGAATTATATCTCAAAGAACACAAATGGAGATACAAAAGTCGTGCTGTAAGCAGAAATACCATTCAGATGAGATTTTGATTGAGATACACGTATCAGCATTTTGTGTCCCCTATAGCACTTTGAATATGCAGTTGATATATTGAGAACCATCCGCATTTGAGCTGGATTTATTTAAGCCCCAACGATTTTGGGCTTTTTAAATAAATTTCACATTCAATATACTTGTAAATTTTATTTAATGCGCTGCCCCAGCAACCAGCATAAGAATCTAACCCAATGTTCGTGCGCTCGCTTTCTGCGTGGTATACGTATATGTGTGTGTGTGTGTGTACGTGTGTGTGTATGGGGAGGCGTGCAGGATGATTTTAAATATTCATTAGACAGACGGCAGCGGCAGATGGAAAACGTGGCAGGCAGACATTCAGTGGCAAAAACAATCCGACAAACCCTTTGAGCGCACAGGTCAGGGTCACCATGGCAATCCACTGGTTGTGGATGTGAGAAACGACATTTGAAATTAATTTCAATCACCGAAATGTGAGCCACAACGTTCGACCAATGGATTGGGTTTTGAAAATTGAAAAGGCTTTGCAACTGTTTGGGGAACTTCAAAGATGCGAGAATGGGGCATCAAATCAATGAAAATCCACAAAGATTTTGGTCATACTCGTATTGTGGTCCATTGTGTGCTTGGTTTATGGCCTGACCATGGCTTTATGTATTACGCGATTCAGATTTTATCACTCAGGCGTTAAAATGTCGTAAATGTTGGCCTCTTGCTGCTCTTCCAGTCCGCCAGTTGGTCTGTCTGTGGCCTAAGTAAATCAGCATAAAACTTAACTAAATGAAGACAATCAAAAAGTGACCAAGCCCTGAATTGCATATGTCTATTTAGACATACTGGCATTACGAGTATAACACCAGACTCTTGAGAATTGAGTTACAGCAGCTGGTAGAACTTGTTTGTCCTCCTCCTCTTGCTCCTTGTCAATGTCCTCATCCTCATCTTCATCCTCATCCTCAGGTTGCCACATTCTGCTCTCCAAATAATGCCATGCCATGGAGTTTGCCTTTTGCCCTCATTCTCTCTCAAAACATTTGCAGCAAAAGGCAACGCCAAAGCAATATGGTAAACTATATAAAAATTTGCCAGGGCAACGGCCCTGCCCGACCGAGGCTGATGGACAAAAGGTCGACACAACGTCATCGTCATTGTCGTCATTGTGCTGGGCCTGGTCAAGTGGCTGTTGCCTAGCTTACTGGCTGACTGTCAGAATGGCTGACTGGCTGACTGTCAGACCCACAGACTGACCGTACAGCATTCGCAACCACAACAACAATAAGAACATGAGTAGCAGCAACAACAGCGGGCACAACAGCAACAACAATAAAGTCTTTTACTGTCCTAATAAAAGACAAACAAAGGACTCTGGGCTATGCTTCTACTGCTTCTGCTCTCGGGGAGCATTTTCGTATCGCAATTTTCATTATTTTATTTGCCTATAAACGAAGCCATATTTTTGCAAGTGTATGCAGCACACACCAACACACAGACACACACACACACACACACACACAGAGAAATGTATCTGTAAATTTATGAGTAACTCCCTCTCATTCTCAGATTGTAACACAATTTGTTTATTCGCCTACTCTACAGAATTTTAAGCAAAATAAGTAATTAAAAATATCATAAAACGGTCAGTTCGAGTTGAGTATTTTCTGTATAGTGTCAGTATACATATGTGAGTGTATCTGATCCATAAAAATCAATGCCGACAGACTGGGGCCGAAAAACCGAATGTCCAGCGTCTGTCGTGTCGCTTCGGTCACTCGGCCAGCTGCTGGGTCAGTTCGGGTCAGTTGGGGTCAGTTTTCCGCTTTAAACGATAAACATACTCGGCGACAAGCACAAAAACAACTTGTAGGCAATTAAGCCAATGACAACGACAGCCACAGCGTATTGGCTTGTCAGCTGCTGCTGCTGCCTTCCATCTGTAAATGTGTATTGAGTACTTATACTTGTATGTGTCTGTGTAAACAAACAACATTATACAACAAGAGCAAACTTCTTCTTTTATCTTGACAGCGACAATAATGTGAACATCTCTGACGACGTCATTACGGACTTGTATTGTATAAGTGTTATTAAATATGTTGACTGAATAGGGAAACCGAATAACAAGATTCCAAATACAAAAGTCATGCTATTAATTACTTTTTGTTGTTATTAACAAAATTAATTCACTTTACAAATACACATTTAACATAAAAATGATGGTATTTATCGAAGCAATTTGAATATTATTTAGAGTATTTCCAGTTCGGGTTAATTTAAGAAAACCAGAAGGCAGAAATTTAAAACACATTTAACGGGCATGTTTGTTCAGATTGTTGATCATGTTGTTATTGCTGTTTTCTCGTTCCAGCCTGGGGCGACTGTCCAAGTGAGCTTACGTTCACACAAAAGAAACTTAAGAGTTTAAATACCCTGTAATCAGAAAATAGCCATAAAAGGGTATGTGCGGTTTCAGGGCAGACTAGTTAGAGTAGACGAACTGTTACATAATTGCAAATTCAGTCTGAAAAATACTTGAGTTCGATTCCCACTTGCTAAAAAAAATTCAGCTATGAGAGTATAAATGCATTAGGTAGCATACAGCGTAATAATGCATATAGATAATAATAAATAATGTAACAAGAAATAGTAAAATAAAATATTTTAAAAATAGTTATATATGTTATTTTAATATTTGTAAAAATGGTGAATAAAAAAGTAGAACAAGTGATAATTGATTAATTATAATGTCCTCGTTTTGGCTTACCCACGTATAAATTCCGTAAGCAGAGTATCTACTAGTCGACCCTTTAGAAAAATACCATTCTGACTTGTTTTCCTTACGCGCTTTATTTATTAAAAATTAATGCAAAGCGAAACATTGCCTGCTTTTGTGCGCCGATTGGCAATTAAGGAATATGAAATTATTTTAAAATTGCAATCATTTCAGATTATAGGCAGTTATTGCTGCAGCTCAACTTTTTAAATTTAGTTTTTAAATTTTGTACGTTCTTCTCTTTTCTACGTATTTTAAATAAATATCGGTCAATGCGACAAACAATGAAAATATATTTTTTTTGTGCCTTTTTTTTGCACTGGAAATTGAGGTCGTCGACAGAATGTGAGTGTGTATAAGTCTATTATATATGCATGTATAAACATATATATTTATATATTTACGCTTCTGTGCAGATGTGGAAGTCTTGACTTAGGGCTGAAGTGCTTGCTCAGCTGCCTGCTGCTGGCAATGCTAAATGCTCGACAATAGTGTGAGTGTGGCGTATCTGAGTGTGTGTGTGTGTGTGTGTGTTATGTGTGTGTATTTGTCTTGCTATTGTTGTGCTGAAGTTGAGCTGTGTTAATGAAATGCGTTCGGGATTTTAGCTGATACAAAGCAACTTGCAGCGTGCAGCGTGCAGCTTTCAACTTGCAACTTGCAACGGCCGAGGCCGAGTGAAAAGTTTTCCAAATGCTTTAGCCCAGTTACCACAGGATTGTGGTCCGCCCACTTGGCGACTGTAATTAAATGCAGGGCATAACTACTTCTGGTTGTTGCAACATTTTCGTACAAGCACACAAACGCACACTCACACTCACATTCACACACACATATATGTAGATTTTTTAAGTATTTCGCTCTGTCTCTTTTTTGTTTTTTTTTTTAGCATTTTGACCTAAAACTTTTGCAGCTGCTCTCATCGCAGTCGCTGTAATGTCAAGTGCTTCCATGCTGTAAGCAGCGCAGTAAGCAGCGCAGTAAGCAGCGCAGTAAGCAGCGCTGTCGGCGTCGAGCTGAAAATCAGGGTTTTTATGTCGCATATGCGGCAATTAGGCGCTTTTGCCAGTGTGCTTGTGTGTATTTGTGTGAGCCACAAAACGACGACAGCAACAACAACAATTGCGGGTAATCAAGTAATGCTCATTTGGCAATCAGGACTAAAAAATGAAGGCAAACATACGAGAAAAGATGATAAAGTCATGGAGTACGGTAAGCGGAGTGCGAGGAGAGACACAGAGACACGTCAAATGGGACATGTTAATTCCAGCAGAGCAAACAGCAAACAGTACCACGAGTCGACCTGCCCTGCCCCGCCCCACCCCGCCCCGCCCACTCCTTGGCTGGCTGATTGAAGTGCGACGCCTCAGCGATAAGCACATTTAACTGTGCAAACGTGACGCCGTTGCCTTTTATTTTCGGTTCCGCAAATCCTATTAAAAAACGAGGCTGTCTACAAATGCGTATGAGGTGAGAAACTTGAGAGTCATCCACATGTAAGCGAGTGTTCATGTGTGTGTGCGTCCAAATTATGGCCTTTCTTTACTAAAAATTAAACAAAAGCAAAACAGAAAGGCATTTTGAGAACCCGAAAAAATAAACAGTTTTTAAGATTTGAATATACTCAATTGAACAATGAGTATTTACTTACGAATATACGAACAAATAAATATTTTATTGACCGAGGCAATTGCTTACGAATTCCTGCAAGAATTTCAATTAAATTTAAGCTTCATTGGAAAATATGTATAAAGAGGAAAGTTTAATAAACTACCTGGAAAAACGATAGTACAACGCTTGCTCTACAAACTATCGTTTTTAAAGGGATAATATTAGAAAGTATAACATCGATAGTCTGGCTGGACAATATACAGTGTTTGATATCCTTGCTTTCAAATTCCTTGGGCTAATCGATCAATATAACAAAACAAGTATAAAAATTCTTAACAATCTTTCGAAACAATTTCTCACTTTGGAGTTGAAATGCTTTAAGCGACTCCTTGAGCAACCCTCTTGCATTTATTTTAATTTATTTTTATTTTTTTCTTTCGAGTAAAAGGCTAAGAGAGTTGCCTTTTTGAAAATGCAAACTTTTTGCTAATCTTTGCTTTGTGCAAAGAGCAAAAACATCAACAACAGCAGCAACAACAGCAACAACAACAACATCTAAAACAACAAAAACATTTAGGCTACAAGTTTAGCTCGTGTGAGTTTGTGTGCCGAGCTACACAGCCTGTCAAAAAGTTACTTATTTTCCTTTAACAACTTGCATTAGACTTTTTGCCCTGAACGCACGCGTCCTTGCTGCCTTCGCCGATGCCGACGTCGCAGTCGACGTTGACGCCGCCGTGTCTGTCTTGTCGTCCTGTCTGCTTGTCCTGATTGCTGAGCCTGTGTGATGTTTACACTGCTTTTGCTTTTGATAAGGTTAATCAAAAGTTTTTTAATCCATTCTGCATACAGCCAAACATAGACCAACACACACACACACACACACACACACACACACATGCTGCGAAAAGGGATCATCAGCCTCGACGTTCATGTGTGCTCATTATCCCGGTCCCAGTCCCGGTCCATGCCGAGAGTCACTTTGAGCCCGCAGCGCTTTCAAAGTTCTTCTGCTGCAAAGTGAATTTCATTAATGCAAAATTATATGTATTTATTTTCTTGATGCTTCTGGTCTACAGGTAAGAGGCATCGGAATCGGCAGCGGCACCGGCATTGGGGCACTCGAACCGCTAACCCAAAGCTGTTTAAAAATCACATAATTTATGCGACAAAGTTGAACAAAATCAATTTGGCCACAGTCAGTGTAAAACTTTGCAATTAAGCTCTGGGAGACATTTGGCAAGGTGAGCAGCCGAACCGAGGTAGCTTCACCCGCCAGGTGCAAGCCTCGCAACTTTTGCGATAACTTTAAATCATCTAATTATGAGTCAGCCATTGGACAAGCAAGCAAAAGCCAACAACAACCACAGTAGCAGTAGGAACATCAGAGGCTCCTGCGAGCAGCATTTAATTTCCGTTCCGCTGTTCCAACCCTATTGCCACGCCCCTATTAACCTCGGCGCTACCCTGCAAAGATTTCACTCAGTAGATGGCCAACCCGCCAACCCACCGAACTGACACTTTACTTCATTTCTGCTGACTGGAATTAATGGCTTTTGTTGGCATAGTTTTAACGCTTGAAGTTCGACTGCGACGCTGTGTACAAAATTTATGTTCGAATTTATTGCAAAGTTTATTAGACAATTCCTTTTTTGCGAGTAATTTTCGCCAAAGAAGGCAACGAGAGGAATTTTTGTGAAATTTATGAGCTTCATAAATGACCAAAACATAAAGCCAGCACAAGCCAGGCCAACATGGACCAACGCTGCGTATGAGCAACGTGCCAATTGCCTTGATTTCGCTTTGCCTCAGTCCCCCAAAGAGAGGGAGCACAAAATTGGATAGGATGTGAAAAGGGGGGAAGGCAGATAGAAGTCTCTGTAACTGGTCTTCACATTACATTACGAAATGATGGCGGCTGAATGCAAAAATGCCATAAATATGAATGAGCTGACGAGTAGCAGAAGTAGCCATTTTCCCCTTTCCCCTTTCCCCTTTCCACACGGTGCGATCCCTTTGGCCAACTGATGTACTTTATTTGTTACAACATATTTAACTGTAGTTGCTGGCAAACAGAGCAGCAACACCTGCACCTGCCACGCCGCAGCCTGTGGCTGCCTCTTAGTTTTCTGCTTTGATTTATGTAGGCAACGGCAAAACATTTCAAAAGCAACAGCAACAACGCAAATGGTCGAAAGTGTGTCAGAATGTGTGTGCTTGTGTGTGTCTGTGAGTGTGTCAGAAGCTTGCTCATAACTTGCCACACTGCCCTGCCACTGCCACTGCCAGTGCTCCTGCCCTCTGGCTGCCCAAGTGCCTGCCACTTGTTGTGTCTCATCAAAAATGTATTAACGAGCTTGCAACGCAAACGATTTTTATCTGCCAGCGTTGATTTCATTTTGAGCTGCCCTACATGCCGCATTTCACATGCCCCTACTCTCTAAGCTCCCGCTCTCCCACTCTCCCACTCTCCCACTCCTCTCCTCAGCCTCCTTCTGCTGCGGCTCACAAGTTTGACTTAGATTTGTATCGCTGGCACTTTCAACACGTGCATGCAAAGTTGCTGTGAGGCAGCTGTGGCTGCTCCCAGCTTTTGCCGTGGCGCCACTTGGATCTGTGGGCTTCTTTCCGCTCAGCTCGCAAACTTTTAATGGCGCATTATTTCATACTATAAATTATAAGAAAGGCGCCGCAACCGTTAAGAACCGTTAACATTTAGCCAAGTCAGCCGCTTGACAATTTGAGTCACCTGAAATGGCTGAAACAATAAAAGAGGCCAACAAATGCAATGCAATGCATTGTTTTATAGTTTTATCCTATGCTTAGGCCTTTGCAGATGAGATGACTCAATCCCGCTGTGTGTCACTCGCAGCACAAAAGTCGCATAAAGAATTTTCTGCTGCTCGCAAAAAACTTCAAAAAAAAAAAAATGGGCATGGCATGATCTTGTAAAACAGTTGCGAACAAAAATGAAAAATGAAAAAGTTGAAAATAGAAAAGAAAAAAATAGAAATGCACGAAAATAACTGGCAGAAGTTTCAAATGGCACTTTATCTTGTGGGCGAGCTGCCTCAGTTTCAGCCTGTGAGGCTGCTACAGTTTATTTAGTGCAACGGGACGAGGTGGGGGGGTGGGGGGCAACCACAAGAACAACAACATCAGCGAATACTCGCAGAATATGAATTGCAATGACGGCAACGACGGCAACGACGCCAGCGACTTGTCAGTGAATTTATGTGGCGAACTATGAGCAAAATAAGCAGCCCCAAAAGTTATGAGTTTCGTGTCATAAAATGCCACAACAACAGCGATGCCACCTGCAAGGCCAACAGCCAATGCATATGTATGTATATACGTGTATATATATATATGTGTGTGTGTGTGTTTACCATGCTGTTTATGTAAAAAGCTCATTTCACGCATCCGCTTCCGTTTTCTATTATGACCGGCAAGAGCAGCAGTAAACGACTGGAATCGTAATGTGGAAAAACAAAATCATAAATTCCTAATAAAATAAATATGAATACTTTTATCCTTGGCTATGTAGCCGCCGCAAAACTTTAGCTCAATAAATATGCCAAATGCAGCAACATAACTTCAGTTTAAGCTGGCAAAACAAAGCCAAACATGCTGGGGGAGTCAGTAGTATGAGTACATATCCCATATGTAGCCAGAGTATACAAAAGTTTTTGGAGAACTTGCACAATAAATTAGCTGAAATTAAATTAAGAAACGCTCTAATTAGTGCGAATATCGTTGGCAAATCAAATTAAATGCAGCCACTTGATGAGAGCCAAAAGGAAACGCAAACAAAAACGCAAACAAAAAGAACACAAAAACAGAGAAAATGAAAAGATGAGATTTTGGGCCTGACTTTGGCTTTGCATCTGGGCTTCTTTGTCATCAGGGTTGGGGTCAGGGTTGGCTTTGGGTTTGGGTTGGAGTTTCGGTTTGGGATGTCATTGCAGTTGCTGCTAACTACTTTGAAGCTTTGCATGTCACACAAGCGACGGCAAAGACAAACATTAACCCCGAGACGGCAGAGGCACGCTTCAATCTCAGTTGACATTGTTGTTGTCAGTGTTATCATTGTTGTCGTTGTTGCTTTTGTTACCACGCATCGTGTCGCCAACAATGTGGCAACATAAAACTATTACCACGACGACATGAACACAACTCCTAATTACCCAGGGATTTGCATTTGTCTTGTGGCATGCACACACACACACACACACTTACTACCGTCTCTGCAAAAGTGAGTGTTAAAGATGTACGATGGTCTCGAATGCTTCTTATGGCACGTTGGCATCATAAACGTCCCTTATCTGCTGCGCCCTTTTCTAGGCAACGCTCATATCATTTGGCCACGCCCCAACGACCGCCTTTCTCTCATTTACCCTACACTCTTTTCATTCCTTTCGTTTCGTTTTGTTTCTTTCCCTTACTTTACATTTTTCTGCTGCTTTCTGCGTTCTCTGCTTCGGCAAGGCTTCTTTAATTTTATGGCTTGTCTTGGCGACGCTGCCGCCATTTTCCTTTCAGTTCATTGCTGCCACCGCTTTCATCACTTGCTTTCCACTTGCCACGTCCCCCCTCCATGGAGTTCTTCACTTACTATTAAGCCTGAATGTCATTAGCTTGTCTCGTTTATCTTTTAATGAGTGTAAAATAAAAATCGCTGGAGTATGGGCTGAGCTAAGGGGATGGAAGGTCTATAAGGTCTTTGAAACAGCAGCAAATTATCAAGGCTCTTAGAAAGTCTCTTAGACGCATAGACTATCCAGCATGGGATCTACGACAAGAGTTTAACTAGCAGAAAGTACATCAAGTACAGCTATTAGATTTTATCATAAACGAATTTGACGTTCGACTACAAATTTATCCGATCCAATAAGCTTGACTGAACATCAAACTTAAAGTATATTTCATTACACTGCTGAAGTCATTTGACAAACTGAAATACATAACATATTTATGTTTTTATGTCTCTTAAAGTTGCGCTTCGTTTAAATTATCTAATTGGATCTTTTCTTTGCATAGTACGGCATTATTAATCCGTTCAGTTCTTTGACCGCCCTCCCTTTCTAATGGCCCGCTTTGGCAAATTTCTTTAATATAAACGTCGCCTTTTACGAGTGAATCTCCACAAATCAAGTATACGCACCGTCGAACGCCAACTGTCCAGCAATATTTCATCCACTTATTCCCTGGCGAACTTTGTTTGCCATCTGCCCGCCCTATTGTTTTTGCTTAAGCTGCCACTTAATCCAGTCGCCTCGCCTCGCCCCTCCCCACCACACCCCCTCTGCCACATCCCATGAGTGCTTGCGTGCGCTCCGGGACACGCGTTTTTCGATGTTCCTGTTGCTGTTGTTGGATTGCTGTAAGCCCTTAATTAAATATTAAATACGCCTAATTGCGCATTTCATAACTCAGGCAACGGCAAGTAATTAATTATTTAAGTTAAACTAAATTGAGCTGAGCCAGTCACGACACACGCGCAAAGTTTTCTTCCTGCTGGCAATGTAAATAAATATCCGCAAAAGTAAAAAAGCCTGTCAAATACGATGTCTGCGTTTTATACGTTAAGATTATTAAGGTTTTCAGAGGGAAAAGCAGCGAGTCAGAGAAGCAGGCAGACAGTTTGGCAAAAGAAATTTAAAAAAAAAAGTTGTTTGCTATTAACTTGCACACACATGAAACAGATTTACACAACAATGCGAAACTGAAAACTACAAATTGTGCCAGAAGCGTTAATTATGCAGCTTGGCACGCTTTTGCTATTATTTCCTTTTAGTGTTCTTTGAAGCTGCCAGCTCGTGTACAGAAGTCGTATTAAATTTCCTGCTGATAATCTGTGAACGAGCGTGATTAGCTCGACTCCGACTACGACTCCGACTCCGACTCGCACACGCGCAGAGAGTGAAAAACACGTTGCCGTCACAGCTTAAATCATTGAAATTGGAACCGAGAAATCACAACACTGCCGTCCATTGTTGAGCCACAATTTGCACAACTTTTCGGTGGTTAGAAAACTTTCGAACAGACACTGGCACAGAAAGAGGACAGAACAGCAAGAACAGAGGCAAACTTGTCCGAAAAACTATTTTCATAAATAGCAGCGGACAGCGCCAAATGCAAACACAGGCCCGGCGTCGTCTGGACTTCGTCATTGCCGACCTCCTGGCTAACTCCTGGACTGCTGCCTGCCATTGGACATTCAGCTTGAATCCTTTAAGTTTCTTTTGTTCACAATGTACTAATGCCCGTTTTTCACAGTGTGATTTATCGGTTTCGAGGTTCACAGTTCGAGTTGCAAATGCATTTTCCGTGTTATCCCCAGACCAGCACCCAGAACCTAGAACCCAAGCGAAAGCCAATGCCAGGCCGCAAGCCAGTTGGTCGATGGAACGTTTGGAGATTGCCATTTTAGCAACTAACTAATACAAACTTCAAATAGCTTTCGTTCCATTCTCGGCTCACTCTTCCCTCGTCCTTTCAACGTATCTGTGAGTGGGTGTACAAACTTTTTGGCTTTCAAAATGTCAACTCATTTGAGCTCGCTTTTTCTACCCTTAGCTGTTATAATAACTTTGTGATACAGTTTGCAACACAATGAGCAGCATTCTTTGTCCAGTCGAGTATGCAACAGTACTTTTATTCCTTACTTCCATATTCATTGCATTAACGATAAATCTACCATCTTCGTCTGTCACTGCTTTTGATGAGAACTGCTAAGAGCAAGCGGATAACAATATCTATTAATGTTCAAAGCATGGTGGGATTAAGTATGATAAGTTGAACAAATATCTTAAGTAGTTGTAGTTGCATATCTATAGATATAAAGTTGCTTGATCTCATTCATTTGATTATAACTTTTATTCAGAAAGTGAAGAAAATTCAAATTTACCTGAATTAAAAAGTAAATATACAATTGTATCGAAGCCATCAGAAGTTAGTTTTATTCAAAACTTTTTCAATCAAAATTGTGTGGTCTTCATTTTAGTTTATCGGCTTATCACAAAATGCAATTGAACAGCTTTGTGTGTAACAGTGCTGGTGACCTGACCCCGTTGACCTTTTGCTTTAGGAAATGCAATTAGCAGCCAGTACTTGATTAAATACTGATCAGGAGGCATCGATAAGCGGCTTTTGGTTCAACAGTGATGGATGGCAAACATTTATGGTTGAATTCATGCAAACCACACATAATTGAGGACACATCTTGAGATGCGATTGTGGCCAGGGACTCTGTAAGTTGACTTTCTAGTGCGGTCACCGAGACTGGATGGGGAGAGGGGGAATGCTTGTGGTGAATGGACGTGTGCACGCAAAATGTAACAAAAGTGACACAGCTTTGATAAAAGAAATCAATGTCCTTACAGGAAGTGCCTTGGCAATTTGCAATCCTTTGTGTCATTACACAAAGCTTCCGCAGGGTCCTGGAGCTGTCGCCTGCAGCAACACGCTGCTGCAATCAAAGCGATTCGAATCACCAGCAGCAATAGCAATAGCAGGAGCAGCAGCAGGAGCAGCATCAGCAGAAGCATTAATCCTTCATTGGCAATCAGGCATCCTTGCCCTTGTCCTTGTCCCTGTCCCTGCATCCGTCTTTGCCTTTGCCGTTGCCTTTGAGAACCTGTGATGAACTCTGTCCCAGAAACGGAAGTTGTAAAAACGCCAACGCCGCACAAAGCAAACATAGAGGGAATATTTGGTGCCTGGCGCCTGCTGGTTGCTTTTATTTCTCTGCACTCTTGCCACTTGGTTTGGCTAACCAGTGGCATGGAACCGATTATAGTATTGCGTATTTGGATTGAGATTTGCCTGGGGGGACATTCGTCAAACGACGCAGCAACTGGAGCAATTGTTTCGCCAAGTTTCCTTTTGCTTTCGCTTTGTTCATTATGCGTCTCCTTTCTTTCTTTTTAGCCATTGTGCTGGGGCAGAGTATAAACACTGATTGATTGATTAGAGGCTCAAGCCTGTATAGTCTCAGGGTTTGAGGACTGACGATATCGTGTGTGGCAGCCACGTTGTGGCACTAAACCTAATGAGAGGTCCTTGAGCGAGTGTCGCATCAATCAAACGCGCATTTAGCGCTTTATTTATACATATAAGTATTTATTTCTATGTACATATGTACATACTTATGTGCCGACACTCGTAGCTGATCGCAACGATTTCCCTTGACTTGCGATTATTGTTTTCGAGTAGGTGTGTGCTTAGCTGACAGCTGGCGATTAACAAATGAATCATACTTCCAAGTGAATGATTGCCACTGCCTCTCTCAGATTCTTGGGCTTTACTTAAAGCATAGTTTTCCTTTAGCTAAACTTGCTGCTTAGCCTTAAAGCCTATTTGGAGCCAGGCGTTTAAGCAAGCCAATTTCTGTTCATATACCTATCTGAAAATTGGCTACGTGGCCGACTTGAGTGCCGTAGATTGGCATGAAATAAACTGAGACTGAAATCAATAGTGAAAGCAATAGCCAGCAACTAAGGAAGTGCTCCAGTGGCCCACACTTCCCCAGTCCACTCTCACTCTGCTGTCTCAGCATTGTTGCACGTCATGGCTTCCGCAATGGACACCGGTCAACGTCCACTCTGCCAGTGACAACTGACTTCGTACTGTCTCCCTGTCATTCCAACAGGAAAACAAGTGAAGCAGCTTGAGACAACAATACTCAACTAGAAGATACCCAGTGAGTATAAGATTTGTATCAAAGATTTGGATAGTTTTACAAATTAAGTAACTAATTATTTAGCCAGTTTGCTGGCACACAATTTAGTTAACCCTTCTTAGCCATTTTCTGACTTGCAGGGTATAATATCACTTTATCAAATGACTCGGCTTTTACCTACATACTCGTACTTGTACATACACATTCTTTATGTACATTTATTGAAAACTGATATCAGTGCTGACACACTCCTCTCTTTCTCTTTCGCTCTATCTCTTCCTGTTTCCCTCTTTCACACTGTCACTGTAACAAAGTCCTCATTATCAGTTGAAGTGTTGTCAATCACGGGATTTCGTCTGTTTTGTTTTGATTTGACTTTCAATTGAATTTCTCATTTGAATATTCCACGTTATCGTTGTCCTTGTCAATGCCATTCTGGAAGCATCCAAAATCCCTCCGCCGTTAAGCTCCACGGCAGCACCTCGAGCTTAACGCTTATGATGAGTTCGTTCCTCTTATTGGCAAACTGCAAACTTTCAACATAAAAAATTAATTTGATTATATTTTTGGCGGCATACTCCTAGCGCTCTTGGATTTGCGTTAATGACGCCATAATCAACTGTTTTATTACACTTTAAAAAGTTAAGCTCTCTCACGCACATATACATACAAGCAAACACATATACAAGATACACATAAACACATATACGGGGTAGCTTTTATAGGGCTTAGCTGTAACTTTTTTTTTAATTATACTTTCCGTACTTATATAAGCTGAGAGGCGATTAAAGCTATATTCAAATAGAATTAAATCGAGATTTATTGAATGCTTAATGCTTAAGGTATTTTCTATCCTGCATTCATAGAGTTAAATCAAATACGTGACCAGTTAAACCTATTCCAAAAGATATATCTGGAAGAGTTATAGCTAGTCATTTTACTTATTTAATATGCAAAATCATGTTTGCTATGGAACGAATCTTAAAAGAATTTAATATAGTATCGGGTATTTATAAGCAACAAAATTCCTGACAAAATTAACGCAAGCGAGTTTCAGTTTTCATAAAGGGTTTATAGACGGCAGTCAGTCAATGGCGAAGTTTATGTTTGTGATCGGAAAATTTAATTAAAATCATAATGAAATAATTGAGAATTTGTTGTTATAAAATTTGTGCGTAATAGAAATTTCGGAAATTCCCATGGCATGAACAATAACAATAGCAGCAGCCAAAACTAACAATCATGCCGGCAAGCCAACCAAACTGAAAGTTAGCTGGAGCTGGCAGTGAAGCTAAAGCAAAAGCTGAAGCGAGTTACTAACCACAATGTCTGGTCCATCATAACAGACTCCATGATTGTGCCATGGGATAGAATGGAATGAAAGTTGGGCAGTCAGTGAGTCAGTCAACAATAAAACATAGACATTCAAGTCGGAATGATGACCCGAACTTAATCGACTTGCCTACAATAATATTTAAATTTAATTTAAATGCTCACATGAGAGCAAGCACATGTATGCGAGCAAACAAATCGAAGGATGTGTGTCTCAATCTGTAGAGCAATTTGCAAAACGATATGGTTGTAGTCGGTATTCTTCCTTCTTTGAGCTGAAGCTGAAAGGTCTCTCGATGGGCTTGCAAAATGCACAGCTTGTAGCTCAGTTGGTTGGGTTAATGGTATTGCTGTTGTTGTTTTTGCTCCTGCTCCTGCTCCTGCTCCTGCTATTGCCATTGGTTTTTGTGGCAAAGGGACAATAATTTTAAGTCTTTCGCTTAAAAGCACAAAATGATTGGAGAGTTTCTTGGCCAACCAGACCCGACCCGATGCCATTCTAATGTGTGTGTCTTGGTTGTGTTTTTCTGAAATGCTATTTAAGCTGCGCTCTCGAGCTTCATGTTTATGCTCTGCTTAGAAAATGGAAAATTCGAATTGCAAGAGCTAAATAACTACAGTAAGCCCTGGGCAATGCTTTGGTTCTTAAGTCCTTCTGAGTTAATGCGTTGATATCATTATCAAATTTTGTTGTGCCACATTTGTAACTTTTGAACATTAGCTTTTGCTTTTGTGGCCACGGCAGCACTACACTGTTGTTGTTGTTGTTGTTGATGCTGTTGCTGTTGTTGTTGTTATTTGAGGTCTAATTGATACAAGAAAACAGCAAAGTCGTCAGCAAACTTACAATTGCAACCACCAACTGACAATTGTTTTTAGTTCTGTGGTCAGCTTTCTATGTTTCACATGTCTGTCTGTCTGTCTGTCTAACTGTCTGCCTGACGACTGTCTGTTACACTCCCACACACTCGCATACACACTCGTATTCAATCTATTTCAGATGCCACACACTGTTTGCTGCTTGAGCTGCCACTGCAACAGCTTGGGCGCACGCTGCGTATGGGTAATGCCATTTTGCACACTCACTCAAACACAACATTCGTTCTTTGCGTATCTGTGTGTGAGTGGGTTGCTTAGTTAAAGGCTTTTGTCTTACTTCAAAGTTTTTAAGAACGTCGAACTACAAAAAAAACTTGCACAGTCGTGTCATTTGAAAGCCTTTCAAAGTTGTTACGCTGTCTCCAGGACATGGACATGAACGGGCAGGAGTAATTTCAATTTTCTGCAAAGGCAACTTTAACAAGTAGCCTGGCGTGTTATCAATAAGCATGATAACATCAATTCAAATATGACTTGCAACTTTTACTTAAACATACGTTCAACTCTCTTCAACTCTTTGCAGCACAGCAGAAGCATCAGCAGCAAACAACAGAAAGAATGACTAATCAAAGAGGATTAGGTGGAGGAGGAGGAGCAGGAGGCGAAGGAATCAAAAGAGGAGGAAGACGAAGACGAAACTGCATACTCAGATCAAAATCGGGTTTACCTAGTTTACATGCATTTTTCAATATACTGACTCTGAGCTGCGTTATAATCTCCGACTTATTACTCAGCGGTAAGTTTACTTCCATAAGCTAGTGTAGTTATTATTACGTATACGCACACGTACTAGTCATGTACATGACTAGTGGTCAATTTATCTACTTTCGCACATATCTCTCTCTCTCTCTCTCTCGCTTTCTGTCCCTTTTCTGTTGCTGTCATTGTATTTATTATGCCAACTGCGTACGCAAATGTGGTTAAAATTGATTATTTAATTTGCCAAATGAGCGTTAATATTATGCATTGGACCCCACACACCCACATGTGTGTATGTGTATGTGTGTATGTATGCACATTCGTTAAGCAGTCAATTTATAAAATATTACACAAAATGGGAAAGCACTCGCATTATATAGTTGATCAGCAAACCAACACATTTGATTAATATTGGTTTGTTCAATTAAAATGGCCATAATTCAACCTACCACATGACGACCAACCAATTGAACTCGGAACTGACCTGTTCGAGCTGTGCAGCAGTTCATTTATTCTACATAACACTCTTACAACCTTAAAGAGTTTATACAATATTTACAAAAAGCTTGAATTGCTTTCCATGAGTGTGATTTAATGCAATAATTGTACTTAATACAGGCTTTTCTCACGTGTGTGAAATCTGTAGCTGACTTTTCAAACTCGCAGTGACACCTGATATATCATGTTTGCATTTCCCATTTATATGGAAATTGAAGTGCATCTAAATTGCCGGCAATTTAGCTCAATATGCAACATTGATCATACGTCGTGTTGTGCGCGTTTAAGTCTCTTTAAATATGTCACTTAGCGCGTGCCACGTTTTTCAATTAACGCCAAAGGTGAGAGAAAAGAAGTACACATGAGTATGACAATAAAAGAAAACAAATTGCATTAAATTTAAGGCAATTTCGGTAGTTACTCGACTATGGACAGTCGACAGTCGACAGTCGACAGTCGGCAGCCGAATACCGACAACAAGGGGATGACGATGGCCATTGCATTGTTATAAATTAACATGCAAACGGATCTCTGTCCAGACTCCCACAATTCCCGATCCCAGAACGTATGTAATTAAGTTTTTACGCTCTTGCATAATCGAATTCAAACTGTTGGCTACGGCTTTCAGTGAGTGCCAAGTAGGCCAACAGTTGTTGCTTTTACAACGTATTGCAGTTTATTAAGTGGCTCGTAATAAAAATGGGAATGAAATTGGGATTGGGAATGCGAATGCTATTGGGAATGGCATAAGCTGCTTACTTTGCCAACATACATTAATGTGCATTTCATTCTCATTGTATAGCCCATGGACTGAAGGATCTGAAGATATTTGTGCCGGAAGCCGTCATCATGGGCAATGCAGCGACATTGTCTTGTCAATATGATTTGGAGCAGGTAAGTGAGACTTCCTCGAAGAATGCGAATTGAAAAAAAAAAATAAAATAAAGGGGAATCGAGTTGGCGATAGAGATGAAGATGAAGATGGAAAAGAGACGACATTGTCAACGACAACGTCTGCTTAATTATTATAATTACTAGCACTTTGTCTTCATTGTCCTTGTCGTCGTCGCCGTTAAAATCTTCAGTCTTCCTTCTTCCTTCTTCGTCCTTTGCCATTCGTTCTTCGACTACGTGGGCTATCCATTCACACTTTTCATTAACGCGTCTTCTTCTTTCCAGGCGGCGTTGTATTCGGTGCGCTGGTACTTTAACCAAGTGGAGTTCTACCGTTACGTGCCACGCGAGGCGAAGCCCACATTTGTCTTCCCCGTCTCGGGCATTAATGTTGATGTAAGTGAAATTAAGCATTCGCACCTTAAGCCAGGTCCAGGCCAAATGTATTCTAGGCAAGGCGCCAGACTGCCGAATCAAGCGCTTTAATTGTAGCCATATTCGTAGTATTAGCTGTTCCAATTGTTGTTGTTCTTCTTTTATTTTTATCAATTAAATGAACAAATCAGACAAAAAGCCTGGTCCTGAGGCAGCGCATGTGTTTCGTTCGAGCAAAGTTTGCATTTTAACAAATGGAAATGCGAAAACATTCAAATATTGTGCAAATATTTATTTAAATGTGGACAATGGCGACTGCGGCGACAAATGCAACCCAGGGCAGTAACAACACCAACAACACCAACAAGAACAACAACAACAACAACACTATAACAATAAAAATAACAACAAAGCTGCAGGCAAAGCAAACGCCTCGCTGTCTCTGTACTTCCATCTCCCTGTTTCTCTATTTCTCTCTCTGTCTTTTACTAGCATTTACGTACGATTTTTATTTACAATTTTTGGAAAGTGTCGCGTCTGTGTGTGTTTCTCTCTGTGTGAGTGTTGTGCTGCACAATTTGAAAAGTGCGACTACAACTAACTGAAATATTGCGCAATGTGCAAAATAGTTTATGGCGCGGCTGGGAAGCAACTGAAAGAACGCCACCTCTCGCTGAATACATTGTGCATTCATGTTTGCATTAATACTCTGTAGTCAGTAGTAACATAGTGAGGTATATTAAATTCTAGCAACACATTGTAACAGATGACAACAAAAGTACAAGAAATAATGATAGTCTACATAGCAAACAAAAGAAATGGACATCGACATTATAAGACTTATAACTAGGTATCACAAAGTCGGGATAGCTCAGTGAAAAGAACTGTCGTCCTTCGTGGAGCGCTCATTAATAAAAACAACAGCCGCAAAGTATGCAATAAATTTGTAGTTGAGTGTGCGATGCGCAGAGCGACAACATTTTTCGGACAGCATTCAAAATACTTCTCGACCCCAAAAAGATTTCTAAATTGCCAGCAGAGGCTATAGAATGTTGATGAAAGAATTTAAAAAATGTCATAGGTATGTCCCTAATACTCGAAGTAAATTCGCCTTTAGTTCTCGAGTCTTCTTACATTTACTAAAACGTTGCTTAACATATTTGTTTTGTATTTTATTCGAATGTGAAGTTGTGGGTTGATTTTTCCCATTTTAAATAAAAATATAATTTTTATTTCAATTACTTTGATTATTTATATTATTCTTTGAATCGAAAATATTGTATTAATGTCAATAAATTATTTATTTCTTCAACATTGCCATATCGCTAAAAGAATATGCATACCTCAGAACACCCTATCAAACGCTGCAGGCGCGGAAAAAAATCGCTTGTCGTATAATCATAAATAAATAAAATTGAATTTGCCAAGAACGTTTTTTTGGTTGTACACGAAATATAAATTGAAAACTCATTCGTCCGCACATAAAATTTCCAAACTCATTTACCAACACTCCGAGCAGCATTTTTCAGACTCGCAAGAGGGCGATCTTAAATAATAATAAATAATGGCATAAAGAGGGGCCATTGGCGAATGATGGAGCAATGTTTGTTTTGTACAGAACAAAACAAGGCAACGCGCACGCCTTTAAAAATTATTTGCCATGAGGCCACCATATTTTTGCCCTGCTTCAGTTACAGTTACATTCCCTCTCTATCTCTCTATCTCTCATTCTCTTTGTCTGCTTTGCATCGACAAAGGGAAACTGGTCACATCAATCAACGAGAGTAGCAATCGGACTTGATTAATTTGCTCTGATTGTGTCTTTAATTTGCACTTTATGCGGTAGCTAAAAAAACGATAAAGAAAAAGAAAGAGAATTAACAAGAGAGAAACCCTAGCGAATTGACGAACACGAGAAGCTCTGCTCAAATGTTAATTTGCCACTAATTGGCATTCAAAAGCATTTTCGCACTAATTAAATATTTCGATTACAGTTACGCGGAAGCAAAGGGAGGCAGTAACGGGGGGATAAAGTAGGAGTGATAGTGGGAAGCTGTGGGCGTAACAAATTGCTAGTGCCTGTTAATTATATATATATAGACAAGTATTTCAAGCTGTATATTGAGTCGATTTTTATATCGTGGCTCATATAGTCAACGAATTGGAAACTATTCAGATTCAGAAAGCTTCCATTTGCATTGGAGTCAAGGCGAAAATTGTGTTGCCTACTTATGGGAGCTAACGGCAGAAGTGGAAATACTAAATTATAATTTAAGCAAATTCGCTTCTCCGCATAGTCTCCCTCTCTCTCATTTCAAATATATTCTGCTGTTGAAACTGAAGCGAACTACTTGAGATGCAATGAACTATGAACCGCAAAAGGTGAAAAGCACACGGAGATCTGAGGTAGAGGTGGTGAAAGGGGCTGAGGCAAGTGTGGAGCCATTGCATTGGTTAATGCAAATGATTTAGCCACCGTGCACTATGCAATTAAGTTTGAAGGTTATTCGCAGTTGCAACAGCAAATGCCGGTCATATTGAAAGGCAAAGGAAACTCAGCTTTTGATAAATAAGAAAGAAAAAAAAAGAAGAAAATTGCAAAGCACGCTCCAAGGCAACGAATCGAAATGAAGCAGCACGTTTTCTAATTTACATTGATAGCTGCTGCTGTTGCCACTGCTAACGAAGGCAGCATTCAAAGGCCAGTCAGACCACAAATGCAAATTGAAATGGAATTTTTAAGTTATGCCAAGGCAAATAGTGCAAATATATGTGGCACAGTACAAAGAAGTCAAAGAGCAAGCCAACAGACTACAGACTACATACTACATACTACAGACTACAGGCCAAGAGACTAGAGAGCGTAGTGTAATGTGGGCGAAATTGTGGCAAGTGCCGTAATTGAGATTAAAACATTATAACTTGACTTGTTTTACTTTTCCTAAATCATTTCAAGCAGCTAAACACGCCTAATGAGAAAAGTTCAGGCCGTGGCCGCCATTATGACTATACACATGTATGTATGTACGATTTGTATATGTATATATGTGTGTAGGTGGGTCACATAAAGAGGCGGGCGGGCATTCATACTCGCACTCGTACTCGCTCTCGGGGCAACACTTGAATGGCAGCTGCTTCTGCCGCTGCTCTGTGGCTGACATGCAATGTACTTGAGGGCGGGGGCGGAGGCGGGGGCGTGGCACGACCGGCCGACCGTCCAAGTGCACTCCTGTCGTCCACTTGAGCGTTATTGGAATGTAAATGTATGCATATTAAGGCATGAAGACACGAAACAAGGAGGTGCGCGATTGCAGCCCCCGCGACGCGTCAACAAACTTCAAAAGTTATACCCCTTCCACTTCCACAACCCCTTACCACGATCATTTACCCTGTGCATGTCACATGTCAATTGCTACAACAGCGAGAGGCATTACAGGGCTGTCGCTATAATACGAAAATAATAATCATCATGTTAAATGTAATTAAATTTTTAATTTAGATCCAACGGCAGCCACGTTGGCAATCTTCAATTAAAACACACAATTACCAGTGCCGCCCGCTGAGCGAGGACAGGCTCGGCAGCAGGGATATGAATGCTGGTCGTGGGCAGGGGGGAGAGGGGGAATGAAGCTAGGACAGTTACAGGAATAGGATATGCCAAGTGCTCAAAAGTTTTGCGGCTTATTCATTGTCTGCAACAATAAAAAATAAAAAAATACCAACGAACGGCCTGAGTCTCATCCTGCTGCTCTTGTCCTTGTCGTTTGCCTGCCCAGAAATTTGTGCCCCGAAAAGTTTTTGCACACTGTCAACACGGAAGGAATTATTCCGCATTAAGTTTGCGGTAATGGCGGCGGCAGTCACACACCAAGTGTCCTCTGCTGTAGTGTCCTGGCATTGTTGTTGTTGTTGCTGGCATTTGCTTTTAACATTGTTAATAACCCGACACGCCTCCACCTCACATTTATGCAGAGCAATGTGCGCTTAAAATTAATGCACTCGCCGCTTGCAGGAAGAGATGAAGCCGGCAACAGAAGTGGCCAAAAACTTTGGTCCCTGCGAGCGCCAGGCTGACCCTGCTCCTGCTTCTGCTCCTGCTCCTCCTCCTGCCATCTCTGGGCAGAACCACAGCTTTGGCTGTTGTTAATTAGATGCACACTGGGCGGTAAGGCTGCTTTGGCTTCGTTGGCCTTGTAAGTCGCGAAAGTTTAATTGAGCACTGGATGGGATGTGATACATTTTAGTGATACTTCCTCCTTCAGCAGATTATACAAAAATGTAAATTAATTTGAAGCCTTTTATGTGAAAAAGCATCTTTGTTAACTAAACTGATTCAAATAATAACCAACCAATAATTCAACAATTTGCATTAATGTAGCTGTAGTTTAATAAAAAGATATAGATATAACTAGTATTTGCATTCAAGGAAATCCATTAGTTTAATAAACTATTCATTTAAATTTGTAGACAACTATAGCTTACCATATTTTATGATTTCGTTGGCATTTCGTTGGTCTTATTGCCAGTCTGAAGTGCTCTTCATTAAATTATACTACTATCTGGTGTATGTATGTATTTGCCAACTGTCGACTGTGGACTGTCGAGTGCAATTGCTATTATCCAGATATCCAGAGAAATACTGCTCGTAGTTGCATGCCACATACTTCATGTAGCAGTTATATTTGTTGTTGTGGCCGCTGCTGCTGTCTGGCGGCCTTGGAAAATATATTTTTGACAAATGGCAGCAAATAAACATAATAAATAATAAAACGAAATACGAAATACGAAATGCATTCGAGAGCAGAGCACAGAGCGTACTACGAGTACACACACAACAATCAACCCGTAACTAGCTAACGCTCCGTCCATCTATCCTTATCCACAATTCTCTGGCATGAGGTACGAGGATGGCATTCACATGGCGTGTGCCGCCATCGCCAACAATGAGCACAATAAAAAGCCATGCATTTTCCAAACACCAAAAATTGTTCACAGCGGCGGCAACAACAAATGCCAATGGCTAACAACAACATTATCAACAACTGCAACAGCAACAGCAACAACAACAACAACAACAGCAACAACAACTAAAAGAACAACAACCGCACCGGAAACATCTCATTCACTAAATTTGTGGTCGGTTTTTGCCATTCACTCTGCGTACTCTGCGCTCAGAGCGCGTTAGGCAGTCGAAGTTGTGAAATGCCAGCGGGTAGCTAGGAAAGGGAAACGGGAACGGGGAACAGGGAACGGGGGTAGAAGAATGGGAACTTTGAATGTTGAAGGGAATGAAAGCGGGAACGAGAACGAGACGCCAACGCGAGTGTTGTTAGTTCCAACAAAGCTCGAGGCAACGGAAATTCGGAATGACATAATACGTGCCCATGTGCATGTGTGCAGATATATGTGTGTGTGTGTGAGTGTGTGTGGATAGAGTATGTGGCTGGCTGGCTACCGCGACTTGAGTTGATACAGCAATAATTCATAAAGTGTTGCATGCAAACGAGGCTGCAGCTGAGCTACACACACACACACACACACACACATACACGTACACACATACACCCAAGCAGTCACAATTATATATGTAAAATATATACATATGTGTATATGTTTGTAGCATGCGACAGCGTTGGCAAAATTAAAATTGCTACACAACAAACAGCGGAAACTCAGCGAGGAGCCAGCAACAACAACAGCAACAACAACAAGAAGCGAACGACTGCAGTTGGAAATAAGACAGTAGAGGAGTGTACGGGTAGAGGGGGGCAGAGCTATAAAATTCATTGTATTCTTACAACTCGACGCTAGCTGCTCAGCCGGCGAAGCGGTTTTGCAGTAAAGTTATTATTTCATAAAGCCAGAATTATTGAAACAATACTTTACGCTCGCACTTACTTACACACACATGTGTGTATGTGTGTGTGTGTGTGTGTGTGTGTGGGCTTGTCATGCAAAATTTCACTTTAGTAGCATAATTTTTTATGCCACATTGTTGCAGCTGCGGCAACTAAAGCAATATAAAATATAAATAGAAATTAAAAGCCAACAAATAAATGAAAACAGGAAAAAAGCGAAACGACAAAAACTTTTCACGACAAAAGCAACTTGAGTCGAGTTGAGACGAGTTGGGATTATGTAGTTAGATATTGCTGTTGACGTTGTTGCTGTTGTTGTTGTTGTTGTTGCCTACGGCAACATTTTCATATGAGTAACTAAAATGTGTGTGTGTGTGTGTGTGTGACTGTGATTCGACCGGCCATATAATTCCTCAAAATGGCAGACATTTGCGTTTGTTTGGCGCGCTTCCTGGCGCTGCCACTTCCGCTTCCGCCAGCCACGGAGCACGGAACAACAAAGTCACATGCAATTAAATAAATATGACAACAACAGGCAGACAGACATTGACTAAGGGAGAGAGAAAGGATTCATCCTGACAAGCTATGGCAAACAACAAACAGCTAAATAAATAAAATAAAACGCAAGCGATATTATTTATATTAATTTAGCTGTATTCAAACACACACATATTTATAGAAGTGTGTTTGATCTCATAATTAACGACATTAAATTCTATAAGTGAGTTGAGTGTACAAACAGTTGTTAATGCGCTAACAATCAAATTAATTAATATTTTCTGGTATATATTTAGACTAAATATGAAAACAGACTAACATAAATTTCGGTGGAAATATTAAACTAATTTATTTAATTATTGTTAACTCAATTTAATCGAGCTCCCAACAATATAAATGAAACAAATACACTTTCGATAAGCTCGTGCGAAATACATTCCCCAAGAACTTTTATCTTATCAGCAAGGATAATCCTGTCTACGTTAGATGCAATCACTGTTCATCCAGTCACCCCAAAAGTCTCTCTTTCGCTCTGGCACTGGCGTGGTTGGAATTCAACGAATTTGTTGCACTCATAACTTGTGCTCAACTGCAGCAATACTAAGCTGCATTCTGTGGCATATCGCATACATTGTGGCGAACAAATACTCACACATTCACAGACCGCACACACACACACACACACAAACACGCACCAACACATACAGTCATAGAGGGAATGTTATCAATATGCTTCACATTTGTTTTCATTTTACGATTGCGTAACGAGATCAACGCCGACAAATCCAAAAGCCACTAAAGCCACAGCCCGCAAGGGAGAGCCCAGGACCTGAAACCCAAAGCCCAGAATACAGAGCCGATAGCCCGAACCCAAGAGCCAATCCCAATATGCCAAATAGGAGCCGCGAGCGCCAAATCAGCTGTGGCTCTTTCAATTGCAGAGCCAGTCGAGGTGGAGGTGGAGATGAAGATGGAGGTACTGTGGCGCCCTTATCGACAGTATTATCTACGAATGAACTAACACAACAGTGGGGAACAACAGAAAAATGGAGCAAAACAACAAAGCACATGGCCTGGCCATGAGCAACGGCAACTAAATAGAAAGCCAGGAAAGCATTTCGCTAAAGTGTTGAAACAATCGTAAAAAGCAGTTGGGCGCCCGGGGCACAACACAATGGAAAGCTCGCTTGCCTCCTAAACCTGGTAACTGGCAACTGGCAATTGGCATTGGCAACCAGCAACCAGCAACTGGCAACTGGCAACTGGCAGCGCCAATAACAGAGCAAGCCAACAACACAGAGGGATTAGTATGGATGCAAATGAACAAAGCATCTGCTGCATTGGGCGGCATATGCAAAGCGTAAAAGGGTTGTCTGCACTTAAATGCAAGGCCCTCAGATCCGCAACACAGCGAAACAACACACATGTTAATCGCGAATGATGCTGCCGCTGCCACTTCTCTTCCTACTCCTCCTCTTTCTACTCCTCCTTCTTCGTTGCTTGCTATTCAAGTGGATTTTGAGTAGCAGACTGCGCTCGAGCTTGACTCGAGTGGCCCAACGTTTGCTGCCAATTATCAGCACAATTGCAAAACCGCCACTACCAAAATGAAATTTAGGTTTAACATATCAGTAGAGCACCACGAATACGGTATGCCCTATGAAAAATAATTTCACAAAATGCTCTAGCATTTAAGTAAATATTTAAAAGAAAGTTATCAACAAATACACTTACTGATAAATAAAATCCATATGCATTTTTCCTTTTTATGTACTTATCCATACGAAAGTCAAGCTGATAAATGGCAAAGAGTATAACTTAACAAAATGGCTAACTTTAGGATACTTCAGCTTCTTTTTTTCCTTGCACTCTGATGTGCATTTTTATATAATTTTAATCAACAGCTTCAAATATGTGTATTTGGTATGAGTTTCACATTTTAATTGAAGGCATTTCTTTGGTTTCCATTTGCAGCTAACGAACTCGGATGCCACGTCGGTCACCCTGAAGGGAGTCACGAGGGATCTGACGGGCAGCTATCAGTGTGAGGTATCGGAGGATGCGCCATTGTTCCATACGGATATTCGGTCGTCGCACATGCAAGTTATTGAGCTGCCCAAGGACGACCCGGCAATGCAGGTGGACAAGAAGGTGATTGGTGTGAATGACAATTTCAAGGCAGTGTGCACAGTGGGGCCATCGTATCCGCCGGCGAACATAACATGGTACATCAACGGACGCAAGGTAGGTAACAGTATAAGATTGCCGATTACCAGGTGCTCATAAATGCCATCACAGGTATACAAAACGCCACTGCAACGCATTAGCCAGGACGCATTCGAGGGATCGACAACATTCTCATCGCTGGAGATCTATCCGCATAGTCAGGTGCTGCAGGGCTTCTTCCAGGCCATGCCCAAGTATCAGACCAGTATATTGCTACTCTGCGAGGTCTCCATACTGCATGTCTTCCACAAGAACGTGCAACAGCGCATCGGACTCAGCACTGCGCCGCCTACAACAATTTCACCCAATCTGCTGGGACTTGAGGGCTCCAAGCGATATGCCAATGGCGATCCGGACAATTCAGCACTTACTGGCGCCGCCCAGTGCAGTTGCAGTGCAGTCGGAGTGCTCACACTGGCGGTGGCAACTCTGGCAGCGGCTCAGCTGTGACCAGGACACACTGGACGTGTCACATAAGTAAATAATCGAGTTGTTGGGGCAAGCAGCCACTCAGCCATTCAGATCCACATCCACAGCCATTGTCACGGTCAATACCGGGATAACAACGAACAGCAGCTACCAGCTCGGAGCGAACAGCCCGAAAAGTGTAATTAAAAAATAACAAATGCAAATAACGAACAAATGTGCGGCAAGCAAAATTATAAAAAAGCAAATTGCGAAACAAAACAAACAAACAAACACAAAAAAACTACAAATAAAAATTAAAAACAAAAAAGAAATGTTTTCAAAACGTTGTGAACGCAGCAGCGTAGCAGCATGTCCTTGTGGGTAACCCCTTTCATTTCAGTTGTTGTTGTTGTGCGCTTAACAAACAAGGAGGCCATGGTCGGGTTTTTCCAATTAATATATTTGTCGCCACATACAGAAAAAAAGTTCAGATTATGATTAAAATTTATAAAAAATTAAAATTATTTTAAATAAGCTATTACAAATTACAAACAACGGGGAAACATAAAATGATTTCACAAAGCCCGGCGGTTAAAATAATTGCGCTCAGAACCCTATAAAAAAAAATATGTTTAAATAAATACTAAAAAATACTCAGAGCGTAGTTACAGACGTTGTGGACGTGGTGTGATGTCAAAATCCGCAAGGAAAACATAAAAATAATAATAAAACCCAAACATAAAATGAGAAAATCAATAAACTAAAATAAACAAACTTATGCACTTGCAAGATGAAAAAAAATTGCAAAACTAATTTACATAAAAACAATTAATTACCGTAAGTCATAAAAATAATTATACACTAAGTACACCCTACCCTCCAACGACCGCAGCCTAGAATTATAAGCTATGTAAATAATAATTGTAAAAAAAAAAATCAAACAAAAAACGAAATCAAAACAAACCCTAAATACATAAACAAGACGAAGGCAACAACAACAATAATTCCGTGCAATATTATATGGCACGTTTAATAAATTAAACAACAATTAATTAATGTTGGAATGAGAGAGAGTCCACTTATGATACACTCGTAACACCCATTGAAAAAAATGTAATGAATAATTTGATGTGAGTAAAGTTATTTTAATTGAATTGAAGCCATTCGCGTTGCGGTTTTGTTGCGGTATTTCAGCCTTTTTTTGTTTGTTGTGAAATTGTGAAATCCATTTGTTAGCTGCATAAGACAACTCTGTTTTAGACTAAAGATAAATTACGATTAAGCAAAAAAAAAAAACAAAACAACAAAAGCATGTTTAAAATAACTGTCGAAGCTAATGAATTTAGTGAGTAAATGTTAGTTGAATAATAATACGAGCATTAAAGCAAGATAATTAAAAGGGAGGATAAACTATAAATAGGATTAATTATAGAGGTTTATGCGCAGTGAGAGCTTCTTTAACAGTTCTTGTTATTACGAGTTAAGAAAACCTTCTCAGTATTCTATAGTTTTAAACTTTGATCTGAGCGTAAACCTCCAATAGATTTATGTACTTACAAATTAGATACATACGAAGAATCGAATCAAAAGCAAGCTAAACCAGTTGTAAATCAAAACAAGAAATTAAATTACACAAATAAATGCGGAATCTTGCAAAGCCATATTAATACAAAAAAATACAAACCTAATAGAAAAATGTAAAATCAAACTTAACTACAGGAAAAGAAACAAAACAAAACAAATATTAAAACCTAAACGTAAACGAAAACAGAAGCATTGAGAAGGAAAGGCAAATTGAAACAAAAATATATATTAATAAATGAAAAAAAAAAATATGAATAATTATTGAGACGTAAGAAAAGCCAAAAGATTTCAGAAAATCAAAAGCACGCCATAAATGAAACAAAAACACGACAATGCGTAAGGAACTTAGCTCAAAATTATAAACAATAATGGCAAAATTATAAGATGAAATAAACAAATAAAATAAAATAAAATAAAATGGTTAAAATGTGTTTTATTTCAAAGTAATCAAGGTGAGAGCTGCTGGTAAATTGCACTCGATTTAAGTAACTTGGGTATGATTGGATCGACAATAGGCTCACTTATGGAGCCAATGTAGAGGCAACCACAATCCACTTGAACTTACCGAGTCGCTCAATTAGCATACAGTAACAAAAGTGGATATTATAACCATATATGCACATGGTATAATTTTGGCAATAAGCTGGGCATAGGCACACACACAGCTGTATGGCTATAACCCTCCCAAAAGGTAGAGATGGCCTTGTTGGCATGGCCAACACTTGCTTCAACATGCAGTGGCATCTGCTGACGCAGGCGGCGAGTGCTAAATAAACATGCAGGAAACAGTCTTAACACGAAGGAGCACCATGCTGTCTCTCTCTTTAGAAACTGAACTGAAACGGGAACAGAGCAGTATTTGCCATCTCCTGTGGTACCTCCTGTGCCACCTCCAAAGCCATCGTTGTCTCATGTTTTGTAAATTAAGCAAACAAATTAAGTGCACTTGGCGCACGGGTCTCATACACGGCTCTTGCTGTTGCGCTCCGTGTAAACACATTGTGATTGTAACAAAGCCATATATCAAAACACTCACACACAGCACTCACACACCCACACACCCGCATATATTGAGAGAGACAAAGGGAAGGGGCATAAGGTCGCCCTTGAGCAGCTTTGCCTCCCACAGCGCCCAAGGACACTGGCAGTTGGCGTCGAAGACTCCAGAGCAAACCAGATCAGACCAGAGCCACACACACACACACGCACACACGCACAGCATGTTAGTTTGTCTTAATTAGCTGCCACTGCCGTTCCCGCTGCTGCGGCTGCTCCAGATTCAGCAGCCGCATAGAGTGCAGCTCAGGCACAGGGTGCACACCCATCAGTTATAGACACTGCAGGAGCAGTAACAACCCCTATCGCATACCTGAACCTTATATTTACGATCCATTGGTTGCAGCCAAGTGGCAGCCAGTTCCCCACTATCCATTTCCCCCCTCCTCCAAGTACCCCATAATTGTGCAGTCATTCTCATTGCGCTGCTTAAAGTTTTCCACGTACGCATATTTTACAGGGCAAAAATACACACACACACACTGAACGAACATGTGGCGTATGCGTAACGTGAAATGAAATGAAAAGACAAAATGTTGCCGCGTGTTGTTGCCACACACAGGGATTAAAGAACAAGTGCCACAAGAATTCTCCACCATCCACAACTTCAGCTCTAAACGTGAAGTCACACTGTGAAGTCTGTGAACTATGCTGACACAGCGGAAAAGTCTTATCCTGGGTCGTCGCTGACAGGCGACTAACGCAATAGGCTCTTCAGCAAGGACTAAACAAACGAGTGAAAAATCCTTGATAACAAAAACTTGCTTGACCCTTTAAATTCAACCACCCTTTTTGTTTTCTGTTTAAGCGAGAAGCTTTGATGACTTTAAAGGATACTCAATAGAAAGAGTGAACTATCTGTGAAAATTCTTAAATATATATTTTGAATCAAGCGATTTAGCGTAAATAAACTCTAATCTGACCAATTAAATGCAAGCATTTGAGCTGTGGGGTTGTTGCTTTAAATGCTGTGTTATTATTGATTAAAATGTCCCTAAGGATTAGGGGGAATGGATACACAAATCGTTATATCAATCCCACGATGAATTCAAAAATGTTGCGCTTATAATTAAATGCGTATCGGGCAACAAATAATGCAAAATGAGTTGCATATTTTGGAGTATTTTGATCTGGGACTAGGAATGTTTATGTTTGTTTTACGACTCTCAATGGGGCGTGGCTGCGTTGAATGATTTGGTTTATGGTCGTTGCATGCATTTAACAACACAAGCAACAACAACAATAGCAAGACTAGGGGAATAGGAGTCAGAACAATGGAGAATATTGGCTGGCATGCGAACCTAAAAACATTGTTAAAATGCACCAACATTTGTAGATTTATAGCGCGCTAATCGCGGCCAAACAGCAACTTGGTTTGGGGGCGTGGCATTTTAGGTGGGCGGCAGTCGTTACGATGGCGTTCCAAATTGTAAATTGTAATGGAAATTGAAATGCAAATGCATGGCATGACATTTACGAGTGCAGCAGCCACTGACAGTACAGCAGAGCAACAACAACAACAACGAATAGCAAAACTTTGCCAAAAAGTCACCAATAAAATGTTGCAACTAAATGCGGCGCCATTGTCGTCGACGTTACTTGGCAGGCGGCGGGAGAAACGTCAACTCTTGGCCAACATATTTTCAATTTGTAAATGCAAAACAAGACGATGGCCACGCCCACAACAGAGTCAAGACAGCCTATAAATTTAAAGTTCTATAGTAAGCCTTTCAATTAGTAAAAGAGACAATTTCTAAAAATATTCGTTGCATAATTCCAGGCGTTCCATGAGCTGCCACTTCAGATGCAACGGCAACAGCAAGAGCAAAGGAAAAGTCAGAGGCAGAGGCAGAGGAAAAGTATCCATACCATAAACGCTTTACAGCCCGTTAGCTGTCAGGATGCGCCGAAACTGTTGATGAGCGTGCTTTATGACACCCACCACGATGCCTTGGACATGCAACTGACGGCCACGTGATGAATGCAGCAAATAGCGAAAGCGATGACAGCGAACCATAAATTCCGGAACTGATGTTAAGCAGGGCAGGAACAAGGATTGGCTCCAAGATGTGATGATGGTTCTACGTGCATTTGGTTCTCGTTGTGATTTAATGTAGGAGATCAATACGGATATTGAGACCATTTGGTCATATAGAAAGAGTTTCCTTGACTAACAAATCAATAAAAACAAAGCATGTCTTAACATTAAATTCATTGAGATGTTGACTTTAAAGTACATGTTGCTGAGCATATTCAGCCATTTATTAATCTTACTAAGAGCAAAGTTGTATACGTGTAGAAAAGTTTGTAGCAAATGTCTTTAATCTCAAATTGCCCCCAAAAATTACAAATATTGTCTGCTTCGGTTGCCACGGTGAAGAAGCTATCCCCATCACAATGACAATCATCTCTGCTTCTAACAAATTGACTTTGCTTATTGTGTCAGCCGCTGTTTGGCTTTGAAAATTGTTGTTAATTTTGCATTGAATTAAGATAAAATCTGCTTACACGAGCTTATAAAACTGAGCAGCTCAGCCCAGCCAAAAACCAACCCTTTTAACACTCTTCGACAAATTGCTGTTGTTCTTCTTGTTGTTGTTATTAAAGTTGATGTTGTTGCTTTTGCTGTGGCTGAGGGCATCGTCAAGATTGTTTTCACATCAGGCAACGCCAGCAGCATTAACATCAACAACAACGGCAACACAGATTTCAATGTTTCGCCACAGTTTATTATTTTTGTTCATCAGCTAAGCCAGCTTCATGCCATAGAATGTTGTAGCCACATTTTCCACTTTCAATTCCCTTTCCTGACTGCTTTTGTTTTGGGCTAACTGAAAATCCTTTTGTAGCAACAATTTGCAGCGCATAGATTAAAACTTTTAATTTGCTTTTAATTAATTAAGTTGAAAATCGCGGCTAAAAGTCACTGGAACTTACCCTCACCCTTCATACGCTTCATCAACTACGCCTCATCTTCCGCCTAACCCCTCGCTACACTGCCTCCCACTTATTGTTTTACATACCTCGCACAGGCGGCCTCTGTGGCTGCTTTGAGCAATGATTTCAGAAAATTTGTGTTGAATTCTATTTGTGGTCGCCTAACTTCATTTATCTTACGGTTTTCATGCCCTAATTGAAATTCGAAATTCAATTCAGTCTAAAGACAGTAAATGTGCCTTGATATGTGTCCCAAAACAATAACTGATATTTCTTGTATGCATATATCTTATAGTTATTTTAGCCAAACGTCATTAAATATCAAATTTTCAATTAGCCAATCGATATTTGCTTATTATTTCAAAAGTGAATAGATATACATATAATATTAAGTTAGAGGAAATATTCAAACAATTTAATGCCAGCTGATGAACAATAGATTATTGAATATTCGTAAGTATATTTATAATTATGGGCTGACTCTGATTAAAAGCAATCATGTCTCTCGCTTTGTATTGAAATGTTATTATGACGAAAAGTTATTAGATATAAGATATATAAGACCAGAATTAAATTCGTTATAGATTTTTAAAATTAATGCTAAGCTTATAAAGTTTTCAATCCATTATCTCTATTTAAAAATAAATTATTATTATTTTTTGAAAAACGTAGAACTCATGGAAATATCAAATAGCAATAGTTGCGTAATATTAGTGCAACTTTTCTTGAGTTTTTACTGAAAATTGTATTCTTATAAAAGAAAAAAATTGTTCTGAGGCAAAGCTGTCTTGAGGCCACAGAACAGGCAGAGCATGCAACAAAATTTGAGAAACATTCGAAGCCGTTGTTGCCTTTTACGCCTCACTGACATTTGCTGCTGCTGCTGCTGCTGCCGACTTGCAATGTGGCAAGTTTTATGCTTCAAAGTAGAGTTTTATACACGCACACAGGCGTACTTACAAGTTCATTTTTGGTTGGCGATGCCTGCCTCACGTGTCCTGCCGCTCCTTTGTGTGCTCAACGTGACGGAAATTAGCGTGGTACGAGTATGTGTATGGGATGTGACTGTGGCTCAGTGTGTGTGTGTGTATTCACGACTTGGCGCCATATTTATTTTTTCACAGTGCTGCAGTTATGATTGTACACACAGACAGACACACTCACATATTGACACATTGAACGTAGGCATGCGCATCTTTTGAATTTCAAAATTGTTGGAATGTACATACTTATTTCATGCTTTGTATAAACTGACTGTTTCCCCGTCCCTGACCATGCCGAGGGCCCTGGCGCTGTGATTGATGTTTGCACGCAAGCAAAGTCATTCAAGGGGTAACGGGGAGAGCGGAAGAGAGTGAGAGAGGGGGGCACAGCTATTGCCCCTGCCGCGTCGCCAACCGCAAACAAATATTTTACATTTGAGTACGCGCCACTTTTGGATCGGCGCTTCGTTTTATTCAACTGCCAAAACACGAAATTGCGCATATTTACATTACCCACACACACACACACACACACACACACACACACACTCACACAGCAATACTCACACTTACGTGCACGTCAATCTTTTATCATAATTTGAGCATAGCACGCCTCATAAATTTGTTTGCTAAAAACATTTTCACTTCATTTATTTGAAACAAAATGCCAAAAACTCTACTCCAACCTAAAATTGGCAACTTCATCCAACTGGTAATTGCACTTCTCTTTAAATTATTTGCCTTTGGTTGCTTTTTTAAAAGCAGTTGCCTTTGGTCATCTTGGCCAATTTCAGCGAAGAGATAAAAGAGTTTTATGCGTTAATTGCTTGAAAAGTGAAACATGAAATTAAATGAAAACATCGGTGGACACAAGTGTCTTGCGCATATAACTCATACGCCTTGTATGACGGACAACAGCCGCATTCAGGTAATTAATAAAAGTTGTCCTTGCCGTTATCGTTGTCGTTGTTCGTTGTTATTTTTGTCGTTCCGCCAAAACCGCATATTTGTTTACATCTGTGTGTGTGTGTGTCGCAGACAATCAAGCTGCATTCTTTAACGGCTTCGGGGTTGCCATCTGGGTTGCCAGCACATGCAAATTATAAAGCTGCCCTCCGGCCAGCGGCTGCAGCAGCAGCACCAGAGGTTTCCTCGTGTGATAAGTGACAAATAAATGCGCTCTCAATGTGTTCGTTGTCTGGCTGTCGTTGTCTGTTTATTCCTCGATCCTGCCCTGGCCTGACCTGGCCTGACAGCTGCAGCAACTGGCGCTGCCACGTGGCAGCCACTGCGGCTCTTGCTTTGGCCTGTTAAATATTGCAAAATATTTCACTGTTCCAAACGTTGCAAATTATGAAAAATTCGCCTGAAAGTCATGTGTGTGCGTGGGCGCCTACGAATGCCAGGCGTTTCAGGGCCGGACAGGGCGTTTCGGGGAGGGTCATCGTCACAGTCGACTTTGTATAATTTCGAGTGTTTTTTTCCCACGAAATTGCTTGCATATTTTAATGAAACTACCACATGACGGCTGACATCAGCCAGGATATGGACCATGGAGAGCGTTCTCGAGTCATTGCAGCCGATGGCAGCGTTGACTGACAGCCTGTCAGACAAACAGAACTACTCATAATTAATTCTCCAGCAAATATATGGGTTAAATAGAGCTTAACAGACCATGTTCGTTTTAATCTTAAAAAAAAATTATTTTTTATTGGCTTGTGAACTTTTTTCTACCACTGTTTTATTATTTTGCATTCTTCCAAAATGAATCAAATAAAAGTACCAGTAGTAAATAGCCAAGATCATGGAGTTTCCAAATATATATAATGGGTTTCCCCAATATAATATAGTTATCTTTTCCTTCGTCTTACAATTTGAGACGCTCTGTAAAGCTTTTTTCTCGTTTTAATTGTTTCTATTCGGGCCTTGAATTAATTTGAGATCTTGATCATTTTGCTCCAAATTTTTATGAAATGAGAAATTCCTAATTTTTGTTCTCTGAATGTTTTTCTTTTTTTAATTTTCCAATATCCGAATTTTTTTTAGTTGAAATTTCTAGTTTCTGATAACTTTATTTCCATCTTTATTTTAGTGTAATAAATTTTTAATTCCTTGCTTTTTTATTTTTGATTCTTCTAATTCATCAAAAAGAAAAAATTTGGGATTCGTATGAGGTACCATTAATGCGAGAATAAAACGAAATTCCAGTAGTTGATATAAATATTTAATGCTTTTAATTTAATGAGCATTACTTAAGACTTAAAATTGTTTAATTTGATTCAACTATGTTGTCAATAAACGTAGCATCCATTAGCATTTTTAGCTATGCTTGTTGGCATATTAAGGCTGCGTTAAACTACACTATTATTAATTAACCCACATATTAGTTAGCAGCACAATTCCTTGACCTGCATTTCGCAGAGTAAACATTATTTGCAAACAATTAGATAGCTTCGTTGCACCCTAGAACTCTTGCACACTAACTGAATCAATGGAGAGACTCGTAGGATTCATCGACAACAGCAACAGCATCATCTGACTTTATTTATGAGCCAATGATATTGCCAGCGATTTGCTTTAACGGCAACGTGACAACGAGAAGCAAGCACTTGGCATAAAGCGTGGAAGCCAAATGAAAACACGTGACGCGATGGCAATTGGTAAGCAACAAAGCTTCAGCTTTGAATTATGGCAAACACTGTGGCATACACAAGTAGAAGCGCCCCAACGAGTCCACCTTTCCCCTGCCTCTGCCCCACTCTTAGTTGCTTAGTTGGACCATTCACTGGCCACGTTTGCATTTCAATTTGGTTCTTTTGGAGCTGGTATCTCCCTTTTGCTCGGCGCTTTATATTCTTTTTGTGCCACGATAAAATCATAAATCAACGGTGAATCAGGTAAATAAAAATAATGCTCAGAGTGCGTATGCAAATTGAACTGAAACTGAGCGACGGTGAATTTTTTGGCTGAGATTTGCTGGCGCAAAAATATGATAAAACTTGAGGCAGCCAGAAAAGTTTTTGACTTCTGAGAAAAGTTGACGATGGTTATTTTGTGTTTTTTCTTTCATATTTTTAAATAATATTGTTGCAAGCAACTTTGACTTTTAAGTAAAGCTATCTTAGTCTCTCTGTGTGTGTATAAAAGAGTGTGCTTGTGTGTGTGTGTGTGTGTGTGGGTATGTGTGCTCGTGAAACGAATTAAAATAGCAGGGCAATCACTGCACCGTTAACTAGTAAAAGTTTTAAATAGCATGACTAATGTGGAAAAAGCTGATGAACTTGAATCGCTGTACAACATAAAGTAGAACACTTTAGCTATCAGTAGTCAATCATCACTTAAGACTCAGTTTTCTCAATAACTCTTTTCAGAAGAGTCCGATATAAGGTAACCCAGCATCAATACACAGCTCAATGCTTTATGGTAAAACCAGAAGATAGAAATCAGATAATTATCCGTTCAATGACAGGCTTTAATTTGAGAAGGACAATCATTTTGCCGGATAGTGCAATAGGGTAACGTCTGTTCACTTTGTGGTGGTTTATTAGTTCACTACGAGTAGCTTTCCATTGCACAGAGTTCGGGCCTGGTTTTTTGGTTTGATTTGGTTTGGTGTGGTGTGGTGTGGTGTGGTCTGGTTCACTCTTCTCTCTGGCGCTTGTGCTCATTACACAACCGCAGAACGCACAATATCTGACAGACGTCGGAGTCAGTGCCTATACTATACCACCCTGTGTGAGCTGTTGCCCTTAGAGCAATGGAATAGCATCGAAATCGTTGTGGTTTCAGTACCCATATCCCAATTGCAATTGAGGATTGCAGGCGTCGTCTCAAAGTAGACTATGCTTATTAATGGACGCACACAAACAACGGCAACCAGACAGATAAGACAGGAAAATCTGTGCACACTAATGGACACATTTGCCTGCTTTCCCATCCGATTCCATATGAGCAAGAGCATTTGTCCGATTCAAGGGCAGCGGGGAGTGCGTCATGTGTCCAAGGATTTATTAAAGCTGCACCGGCAACCGGGCTAGTTCAAAATTCATTTACTCGTCCTGAATGCAGTGCATTTCGAAATGCGTCTAAAATTTTATGGCACGAAACAAAGACAATGTCAGTGTTTTGAAAAGCAAAGCTGCATGGCTCTGAAAATTTCGGCATTGCGGAAACGGATATGCAACAACAGAATAGAACGGGACTGCAGCTTGCAGCATGCAACAACACCACATGTGTGAAAGGCTGCTCACTCAGTGTCTGCAATCAGTTCCTAATTAAACCGATGACGAAGCCCAAGGAACTTTAAGTCCATCCACTCTCTCCCCTATCTCTGTCTCTCTCTCTCTGCCTCTTATCTCTGCAAATTAACAGACACATTTACTGGTACTCGCAAATTGTTGCTTTAACCTGTTCCACAAGAAGATTATAAGCTGTCCTAAAATCACTTTTCAAAGATAAACATGAACATAAAGCTTAAGGTAAGCTGAAAATATAAATGATTAACTTTTTGGTAAATTATCCAGATATTATCCCAGATTATTTTGTTATTGTTTATTACAGATTTTATGTAGTTTAATTATAATACAAATTCAAAATAAGAGTAAAATTTTAATTTTCAAATTAAAAATTAACATCAACAATTTTAATTTATTTCAAAATTAAAAAAAAATTAAATGTCTGATTTTTAAAAAGAAGAATGAAAGTAAAAGTAATATCATAGTTATTAAATAAATATTAAAATTAAATTTAGATTTCATAATTTATTTATCTAAAAATAGGATTTTTGTATAAAATTTTTATTATTTTAAGAAAGAACTAACAAATTATCTTTATATAATATTTTGGTAATTCTTATTTTATGATATTCATTGTAAAAACTATAACGAACCCTATTATTTGAATCAAAAGAAAATCATATGAGTTGTTCACTACCTATGCAGTTGCAAATAAATAGACGTATACGTAATGACTTCGCCAAGTTACTGTAATGATTGGTAACGGTGCACCGCGATGGTGGAAAAGTTATTAAGCGCAAATGCAAACAGAACACAAAGAACCATTAAGTTTCAGAGTCTCGAAGCTGCGGTGTGTGTTTATCAAACTCATGTGCTGCAGATGGAAGACGCAAACGAATGGAGCAAAGCGTGCCCAGAGACACTTATAAAAGAGGCAAATAGAAGCACACACACACACACATACACAGGCGACAAGAGTGACAGATAGACAGGGCGACAGACAGAGAAGTCAATAAATTCTCATTTCTCGTGCCGCGTGAAGCATTTCACCTGCAAGCAAATTGTATGTTTTGGTGCAAAGGCAAGCAGAAGCAGAGCAATAATAAATACAAATAAAAACATGACGTATAAAAATTACACCCACAAACGTATAACCCGGAATCTGTACCAACATTTGTACAAGCTATATTAAGTATACGCACAGTTTGAACCATGCATTTTAATGATGCTCACATTGCTTTGGGCACTTAATCCAGCATCTAGACCAACCTGCGATGACAAAACATTCATTTATTTCAATTAGTATTGAACTCTGTCTGTCTGTCTGTCTGTCTTCCTGTCATTCTGTCGTTTCGCCGGTGGCTGGAATAGATCAAGTCAAAGCTCAACACCTGAAGGTAATGTCAACAGCAAGTAGCACTGTGTGTATTTTCAATATCTTAGATACCAATTTCACAGAAAATGCAGTCATTGGTTTGGTTGTGGATGTGTGCTTATTGCTTGTATTTTGAATTAATCAAAGTAAAATCAAATCCAATTTAAAATTGCAACTACTCTAAATTAGTTTGCCAACGCAATCGCTAACAAGTCCAATGTATGATCTAAGTATACTCAGAGATACTTATACAAAATTCTCGCAAATAGAATTTCTTAGCTTATCTCAACGCAGTCGGCCAACTTTGATTGAATGCAAACAGACCGCGAAGCATTCCAATAAGAGATGAGCACGTGTCGTGATACGACACCCATTTGGTATTCACTGCACTTTGGCATAGCTTATCTCTATTCAGGTTGAACACGAAGTCATCTCCATTTGTAAATCAGACAGCTGACGCTTTGCGTTACGTGGGCTCCTTATATTTAATTACGGAATGGTGGCCTTCTGGCAGCTGCAACACTGCAACACTGCAACACTCAAAGCAAACTTAGGATAAAGCTTTGAAGGCAGTAACAGCGAATGCACTTTACTATTGCTCTGTAAATATTTCTATTTCTATATTTCACTTAAACGTTTATTAAGCCAATGACGACTTACCAGCCCGTTGCATACACTTGACCTGCTCGGAGGTGCATAAACTGGGACTCAGGGATGCGATAGCGTGGGGTGGACTGCCTGGTAACGTCCCTGGCACGTTGCTAATGTGCATGGCCATTAAGTCAGCGCTGCGTGTTTTGTTTACGCAACGCAACGCGAGCGCCCCGAAGGAAGCAAACACTTTGCCATCTCACTCTCGCTCACGTACTGTTGCATGTTGCAAGTGCAGCTGACAGGTGGCAAAAGGGCAAAGCGACTGGCAAAATTATATTAAACAGAGTTGGTTGCTTAGCCAACAACAACAATGGCAACAACGTTCCAAGGCAACGCCGCAATATCAACAATAACAATAAGAACAACAACAACAACAACAACTGTCGAGTCCCAGGGAAAATTTCAGTTGGCAGCTTTAAACAGAAAATCAAAGTAGCTTCGGCAAGCGATATTATGAAAGGAAATGAAATATTTCTCAAATAACGTTGCTGCAAATTGAGCAGCGATTTCAACATTTCAAAGCGTTTATATTTGGCCTGCAACATTTGGCATTCACCGCGGCTGCAGACGTTGTCCCAGGTAACACAAAAGGATTTGCAGACGCCAAGTGCCCGGGAGTCAACAAACGCACACGTTCGCACACACACTCTCCACATCACACACGCACACACAACAAACAACGGCGAACAGCGCAACGGAAACTGAAATTGATTGAAAGAACAACAAGAACAGATACAGATATCCACCGCCAAAAGGAGGGAAAAGGAGGAAAAAGGAGACAGCCAACGTTTCGCCGTTTGATGTGCCAAAGCTGCAACCAACTAAATACACATTGACGTAGCTGGGAGAGGCAAGTCAAACAGAAGGCGCCCTTTGGTGGAGGGCTGCCTCGGAGGCGCCACCACACACCACCGATGTCGGCTTTAACGGAAAGCGGGTCGGCAAAGTCTGCCAATCTATCACAACAGAGCACTGGCGACTATTCAGGTGGTTCCATTAGCCAGGATGAGCCGCGCATCACCTGGATCAAAACCATCATTGCCAATCAGCTGGGCGTATTCGATCCCAAGCATGTGAATGCCCTCGTTGCCAAAAATCGTCAAGCTGTTGAAGACTTTCTCAACAAACGTTATGAGAGACAAGCTCATCTCGATCGCGTCATCATGTACGTGTGGCGCACATTCTATGATAGGCTGGTCGAGGAGGAGATCACCGTGCTGGAGGAAGTGCCTCGACCCTCGGCGCCGGACAAAAAGGATAAGAAGAAGAAGGGCGCCAAAGGAGCTGCCAAGGGAAAGGGCCGCAAAAAGGGCGGCCAGGATGCGGAGCCAGCCGCGGACACGGAACAGGCAGACAACGAGGCAGGCGATGGACCCGCAGCGGAGACTGATCTCGAGGCTGAGTTCGAGGGCGAGGAGGAGGCCACCGTTATCAGCAGTGGCAAGAGCTCTGCACGCTCGAGACGTAAGTAGTCCTCTTCTCAATGGAATGTTGCTAATCTACTTGACAGTCAAATACATTAATTTCTGGTGCAGCCAGCTCTGATATGGAAAACGGTAAATATTACTCATCCTTTGTTCTTTACGCCATTTTTAATTTGGAAAGTTTTGCCTTTTGTCCTGCACTTCTCGCCTTCTACACTTCAATGCATCGCATAAATTTGTAGCCCGTCCAACTTAATATCAAACGGAAATCTTCGTCCTCTCTGTGATTCACATCATAAATATTTAAGATTCTCATTTCGGTTTGCCTGCCTAATATTCATTTCTTTCTCAACTTTTAATTTGAATTCGCACCACAACCATGCCCGCCCCTATCTTCCACCCCTCACTCGCGAATGCAACTCACTTGATTTGCTTTTCTCGGCACAAAGATAACAGCAAAGTTTCATTCCGCTCATTGCATTTAAATGGAACCATAGAGTTCGGAGACAATGCTAATGCAAATGCCACAAACTGCATCTGCCTTTTGCACGTCAATCAGAAGCTCACAGTAGTCGCATTCACTTAACACATTCATCACCTACCTGCCACGCCCATTGTTTCATTCTAACCGTCTCTCTTAATCTCTTTCTTCCACTGTGACAGGTCGTAAAACCAAAAAGAAGTCCTACGTACCGGTCTATATTGAGGTGAAGGTAAGTACAAAGACTCATGCTATTAATCGAGTAAGAATCATTAGTGTGGTTCTAAAATGAAAAATAAGATCAAATTAAATAATCGATTCTTAACTGAGTCAAGGAATTTTCTTAAATATGATTGTCAGTTCTTCGTATTACTTTAAATAAAATATTATAATATTCTCTTTAATTCGCAGAAAATTGTTCCCGCTTATGTGAAAACTCCACTGCTGCATTGTCACTTTGGCGAAATGTCATCAAGTAATCTTGATCCTAAGATTAAATATGTTTATATTCTACGCAAAAATGCCAGGGAAATTCGTAAGTTATTAAATGGACTTGCTTTTATATTGAATATACTTCTGATGGATACATAGAATAACTAGAAGATATGTATCTACATATAAAAATTATTACACTGATAAAAAATGTTTTAAACTCAAGATTTTTGTCTCAGAACTAAGATTTTTGGTCTAAAAAATGCGTCAAGAACATAAAATTCTTAAATAAAGGAAACATATTGATTTTAAGAACATTTTAAATAAGACCAAGTTCTGATTTTAAGAATAAATGTTCTTAAAATTATAATTAAAAAAAAATTATTTTTAATATTTATAATTTTCTTTTTAACTTTGATTTATTGACATTTTATTCTGTTTTAGTTTTAGAAATTTTATAAATGTTATTTTATTTTTCAACGAGTAAGATTCGAACCGCCGCCTACTGTTTCACAACTGAAGCCAAACCAGAGCGCCACGGGACCATTCGTGATACGAAATAGTACCTATATATTAAGATTTTAAGATTTTTTAGCTTAAAAATCTTAGTTTTAGTAATTTGGTCTAAAAATAATCTTATTTTAGTAACAAAATATTTAAAATGAATGTTCTTGATTTTAAAAGTTGGTCCATTTTTTCATTGTATTTATATAGAACTAAGTGCTTAAACATCCTATTTAGTTAACACTACACTATTTACCAGCTCCGTGAATAGAAGAAATCATAAAATCAATGCCAACATATTGTCAATTGTGATAGGGCATTCTAGTGTGCAATTGCTCATTAATTTTGTTAAATTTTGTACAGCCTATTTCCAGGATATATCAAAGTGCTTTGCCGAAATGCCTCTACTTTTTCTGTTGGGTTCGATACGAGGCTCTCTAATCGATTCGCTGCGACACGACTTGAATGTGGTAAGTCCTACTATTAAGCTGCTCATCTGGACGAACCACATAGACCACTTAACGCCATAATACAATACACAATCCGCAACTGAAATCACTCAAATTTGCGCCCTTTCGCTCATTTCACACCCCATAAAACGTTATTCAATCAATCAAGGGCTTCCAAGCCAAGCCAAGCTTCAGTTTCTATTCAAGTGTCCGTCTGTTCATTGGTCGCCTTTACCATTCTTCTTCGTCCTTCGTCCTTCGTCCTGCAACCTGCAAGCGGCGTCCATTCTTAACCGCAAAACAAAATGTGACGAATTGTAATTAATTCCTAAAACAAGGCAGTCATCTATCAAAATGGATGCTCTGCCAAAAGATTTTTGCGCTTGAGCGCACAACAGGCGGTCGTCGTTGGCGAGGTGCAGGGAATAACGGGACAACGGTTGCATGCCCCTCGAACGCCTCGAGCAGCGGACAGCGGACAGCGAGAACACAAATTGCTTCATCATAGCCTCAAAATGTGCTGTGGTTTCCATTAGGCTGGCTGAATGGGAAACCCTCTTTCCCTCCAATCATCCCATTCACAAGACTTGGCAGCTTGCAAATTTTGCGGTTTGTGGGCGTAACCTGCTGCCCCCTGACTGCCATAATATTTGCTTTTTGCATGAAAATAAATTGAAAATTTGCTGAAAATCGGTTTTTGGCAAATCAACGCGCCAAATCAATTAGGATGCCTTCACAGACCAGAGACCAGACATTTAACTCTCTATCTACTTGACTCGTCGAACATATGATATTACCATGTTGTTATTTATTTTCACTTATTCTATTGTTGCTGCTGTTGTTGTTGTTGTTGTTTCTATTGCAGGTTTACAAAAGCGCCTTTCAATTTCAATTTCGCGAACCGGACACCACGGATATTCAGCAAATGGACAATAATGATGAGCAGGGAGGCGGCGCCGATGGCAGCGGCAGTGCTGGAGGTGGAGGTGGAGGCGGAGGCGGTGCTGGGGATGCCGGGGAGGATATTTCAAGCGAGGCTAAGGAATCGGGCCCCGGTCTATTGGAGCTATCCAAACCATCGGAATTTCGTTTGAAAGCGCTTAAACAACAAAAGTATTTAACTTTTAACAAAGGCAACGCAACGTTCGCTTCGTTTGTTGACGGGCAGCTGGGGGAGTAGGGGGGCGTGGGGGGTCGGTCTGTATTTCGGCATTGGGTATTGGGCATTGGGGAATGAGAAATGGGGGAGGAGTGAGAATTCTAGAGTCGGAGATGGGGCTGTTGTACTCGCGCTTTATTGGTTTTATGCTGACTGAAGTGTTCGCTGAATGTGCTCCGACTGTGAACGCTGGCTTTTTATTTTTCCATGTTTTTTTTTTTTTTCTCTTCTCTCTTTTTTTGTGCACATTTTTCGTTTGCCCTTTGTTTTGCGTTTATCACTGGTTGCCATCGACGCGGCTACAGTTTCTGTTTTTTTTTGTTTTTTGTTTTTTTTTTTTTTTTGAGGATCCTGCATAACCCTTTTCGCACATAAATTACAGCGCATCCGATAAGAATTTTTATTTTTAATCGGATTTCATGCTGCCATCAACGGCGCCAGCTTCGCCCTCTTCATCGTCGTCGTCGTCGTCGACTTCGTTGTCTTTGCCGTTGGCTTGAAAGCCAACATTTATGGCACTTTGGGGCAGAGCCTTACTCAACCATGCACTGGAGCTATCAGTGCTGCCCCAAAGCAACCGCTTGGCCAGTTCCACTTTCAATAACAGTTACAGTAACCGTTGTTGTTGTTGCTCTTGACTGTGCTTTTTTTTTTTAGGCATGTACATTAAAAAATGCCTTCGTCAGAGACGGCAGCCAGCAGTCCTAAAGTCCTTTTGGCCAACTCTTTGTTGTCCTTTATTGGTATTTGTTGCTCATTTCGCTTATCAGCTGCTTTTCATTACGCTTTGTGTTAATTTTACATGTCGAGCGCCTTTAATTGTGTTTATTTTATTTGTTTATTTTGCAACATGACAGAAAGCAAAAGGCAATGGAAGCGCAGGCCAAGAAGATGCAGGCGGCCAAAATGGCGGAAACTCAAGAGACCCAAGCCGAAGCAGACGAAGAAGAAGAGGCTCAGCCTGTGGCCATGGATATAATATCATCCTCCGAGGAAGAGGGTAAGCAACTCTACATATTTTGATAGCAATCTAGTTGATTTCAAAACTGATTTACAGTGGAACAGAAGCCTGAAAAGCTGACCATCGGCGAGCGCTGGGATAAGCTGCTGAACGAGACCAAGGCCAAGGTGGCGGCAGAGCATGCTGCCGAAGAGGCAACACAACCAAAGATTATGCCAATCCAGCGTCGACTGCTTAAGGAGATGGAGGAGTTCGATAATGAAATTGTCTGGACTATTAATCATATTGTGTGGGCCTTTAATCTTCCCACTTCGTATGTTCAACCCGATCAGGAGGAGACTGAATTCGAAGAAGCCATTATTCGTGTGCCTCTGGATCCCAAGAAAATAGATCTGATTCCCACATACACACAAGTACAGCTAGAAGATGTTGTCGATGGATGGATAAAGTATCTGATAAAGACAATGAAGTCGTTGAAGGACAGCAAACTGGATGAGTTCACTCCAATGGCTGAATATCGTTATTGGCACAAAATGGAAATCGATCTCTATGGCACGCTGGAACAACTTAAGACAGAATTTGTGATGACTGTGCTTAATCGCTTGACGGCCAATGGATCAAAGGTGCTTCCCGAGTGGAACAATGTGTTGAGCAAAACCGAGGAGCGTTTCAAGCTGGCTAAGGAGAATTCTGACTATTTGGGAACCATCAAAGACTACTTGGAGGTGTGTGAAAAACTTTTATTTAGTGTTCGATCTTCATTACGTTTATCTTTATTTATTTTGTGTAGAAAATACGGAACTACGATAGCTTTAAAATGTCGGTGCTGCAGATACCCAATGTCATGGTCGGGTTGCGTCACATTTGGACAATGTCCAGCTACTATTGTCGCGATCCGGAAATGCAGGTACTACTTTGCGAGATATCCAATGTTTTCGTGCAGAAAGTGAAGAAGATCATCAACTTTGACAACATTTTCCGGTAACTAGAGAAAAATACAACGTCTTAATTGAGATTACACAAGCCTCTCTTAGATATTCTGCCACCTACACGTATGAGACGGCCAACAATTGTGCCAACCTTTTGCGTTGCTGGAAACAAGCCTATAAGATAAGTCGTCAGCATATTGAGGAATCTGGAGCTGGATCGCGCTGGGAATTCGATAGCACTAAGCTCTTTAATGAGGTGAATCACATTTATCGTGTGGCTGTGGATATTGCATATGTTGGACGTGTTTTCATTCAATATGAGAACTTGTTTGGCCACAATCTAAAGGCCCTGATTACCGATCCTGCTATTGTGGATAATCTTATGCGAAAGATTTATCGTTTACTGGATGATCTCATACGCACCGTAGACTATGATATGTTCTTGCCCAGCAATTGGGAGAACTGGGAGTACTCACTGGAGCAATTCAATAAACACCTCGAGATGCTGGAAATGGAAGCCAAAACAGTTATCGATCAGAGCATTAATTCTCTACTTTCAGCTGACAAGGGCATTAAATTGTTAACCAATGCAAATGCTATTGATACCCGGAAGACCTTACAGGAGTTTGTTGCCTCCAAACATGAGAATTTATTGAGATTCTTTATCAGCGAGATCAACAACGTAGAAACAGAATTCACGGTTTGTTTGTCTTCTACCAAATTGGCTTTTACTTGTCATCTGAAATTGCCCTTTTTTGTCTTATAGAACAATAAGAAGACGCCACCTATGCCCCGACTTCAGCCATCTAAAATAAGCGCTGTTGGCTGGGTTCGATCGCTGGGTAAAAGACTGAAGAACTCTGTGATGGCCTTCAAAAGTCTGGAAAATGACCCGGCAATGGAAAACAGTTTTCTGAAGCGAAGCGCTTTTAAGCAATATTTTGAGCTAATGACAGTTCTGTTTCAGTTCGAGAAGATGCTGTTTGAGAAATACATGCAGAATGCAACCTTTATAATAAATCACACCAATCGATCTAACATACTGAACATTCAAATATGCAAGGAAGATACGAGTAGGTTTTCTCTTCTTCAGTTTTTGACAAACTTAAACTTATCAAACTGTAATTCCCACCGTAGTGACCTACATATCGGAAGCCTCGCAAAATCTTAGAATTAAGAGTCGTGGCGGCTCAATAGCTGCGGCGAATCCATCAACCGTCGGAGCGAGTCAAATGATTAGCCTCGCGGAAGTTTCATCCGATCAAAATGTTAGTCCAGCATTGAGCTTTATGGAAGAAGACGAAGAGGAGGATGTAGAACAAAATGCTGTTGATGCCACAAACATAGGATTTTTATGTAAAATAAACAGGTTCACAGTGTTGACCGCGATGATTATGTGGATGGTCGGCAAAACACGGCATGCAAATCAGCAGCTGAACAAAGCCATTGCATTTTTAAATGTCATCAAAGAGAAGAAAGCTAAGGATATTTCGCCAAGAGATCGAGAGTGTATACAAATTTGTGAATGTGAGTATGCTGACCAATATTTAATACAAAGTTTAGTTTATTCATTCGTTCATTACCTTTAAACATCTTAAATGAAAATTAGCAGATAACCCTTAGATATTTAATAATTATTCGATTGTTAATTAGCCTTAATCGATAACTATAAAATGATCATCGAAATATCGTACGAATTTCGTGTTCCAACCTCTGTTGCAAACTTAGCTAATTTGTTGCTAGTTCTCGACATTTTCACAGTTCTGTTGAACATTTATACATGCAAATTTGACGACTTAGTCCGTAATAATTTAAAGACCATATACTCTCGATATTCTGTATTAATACTAGTGATGTAAACATATATCGAAATATCGACAGCTCGATTTTCACGGAAGCGATTATCGAGTACTTCAACTCGATGTTTTTAACGATCTATCGAGTTGATTAAATCGATTTCCATTAAAAATCGACAACTCACAGGGGATTATTTATCGTAGTTAATTTGTAGAATTGAGTTTGGCCGTTCAATTTTTGTTCAACGACCATAATAAATTATTACCAAATAGCCAAGGTTTGAATAAAACTTGAAAACAATGCAAGAAAAATAATATTTTCAATAAAAGCACGCGTATATTTTGTTATTCCAATTGCGTTTTAAAAACTCGATATTTGCAACTCGATCTACTATTGTACTATACTATTGTATAGTATAGATACTATTGTATCTACCAAATTGTAATCATTGTTTAATTTATGTTTTTCCCATTATTTTTTTTTAAGTGCTATGCCGCGCGAGCTCACAGAAAAAACTGCCGATTTGGAAAGAAATTGTCGGCGACAAAGTGCTGATCGAATACGACACGAACTTCGTGGTTAATTTAAATCGTGAGGTTTTCGATACGATGTTTGAGGGACAACTCTTTGAGCATTTGGGATTCACCTTGCCCACTGTGCTGCGTACGGCGATTATGAAAAAGGAGCATCTTTTCAAGGACTACGAAAAGCTCTCGGAGGTCATTAATCGATACAATGGGATTATTGGCAATTTGTCAATGTCGGAGGTGGTATTCCTCCGTGAACATATCTATGACACGGAACTGTTCATACAGATGGGCGTGGCTCGCTACACCTGGATATCATTTAACATTGGCAAATTTTGTGACCAGATCAACTCGCAACTACGCAAACTGACCTCGATTGTATCGCAGATCAACTTTATACGCTTGGACTTACGTAATCGGATTGAGCAGATCAGAGGCTATAATTTGTTCAATTTGGACGACGAAATAGAAAAGCGAATGGAGTCTGTTATGCCTGTTTCACAGACGCAGAGCATCAATGAATCCGTCAAATCCTCGGCCGCGCGCACATTTAAGTCCACCACGGGAGAGAATATCACCATTTTGCAGGCCCCAGAGGAGCGCGATGAGCAGAAGAAGCAGGAGGAGTTCGCTTGCGGCACTGGAGTCTATGAATGCCAGGGTTACTTTGAACTTTTGGAGGCATCGCGTAATCGCAAAGCCGCGCAAATGAAACAACTTTATGATTCTTTGGGACCTGTGCTTATCAAGCTGGAAAGTCTTGTCCTGGGTACATTTACGGGCAGATCGGAAAAGATGCGTAACTACTATGAGTTTTGGGAGGAGGAGACATACAAATGCATTATCGAGTAGGTGTACTCTTACGTAAACAATTAAATACTTGTCTTACGCTATACATATTTCCACAGCATGACCTATGAGAATCTTAAATGTTATATCAACCGTCTGCTGTCGACCGAACCCATGTTTGAAGTCAGTGCTGTCCTGTTGATGTCTGAAATCGTACTGGAGCCTTCGTCAAATGAACTACAGAACGTAATGGTGACAGCAGCCAAGGATTTTGTGACACGGTAAGGTGATAATTAAATATAGTATGTACAAATGATAAAATTATTTCTTGACCACCCGTAGCTTGAAATTGTTTACCCGTTGGATGAGCGGCACTTGCCTCAACTGTCCACTAATTGATGCAGGTGCTCAATGGAAATATAATTACACTTTCTACGAAGATGTAGTGAACATTAAAGACGTTGTCAATCTCATCGTCCACATTCACGAATTGGCTTCAAAAATTGTAACGGAAGCCAAAGCTTTTGTTGTGCAGTGAGTAGAAATACAAATTCAAATCATTTGGCTTGAGTTTGTATACATTAAAATATATGTATGCCTGCATTTCATATTATCAGATTCCGCAAGTACTTCAATCTGTGGGCCTTCGAGAAGGATGTAATATGCCAGAAGTTTGTCGAGCGCCAAGTGACGCTGGTCGAAATCGATGAGAAATTTACATTTTACTCGACCATTGTGACCACTCTGCAGCAAATGCGCAAATATCACACAGTCCGATGTGTACGCATTAATTTAAGCCCATTGCTGGAGAGCATCATACAACATGCCAAGGAATGGTGCACCATATTGGGCGAGGAACTGTTGAGGTTTGTCAACGACAACATGAGGTCCATGCGTAATGAAATCAAAGTGAGTAGCCACAAACTTTAAAGCATCAATTTCTGATATCATCTTGAATACTTTACTTCTAACAGACGCTGAGCCAGAATCTTAATAAAACCACACGTGAACTGGAGGACTTTAAGCTGGTCATGCAAACAATTGCGACCATTCAATCGACAACGTTGACAAATGAGCAGAAGATACATGAAATGCAGGAGACATTCACAGTGCTAAGTGAACATAAAATAATGGTAAGCAATTCTGTATAGACACGCAACTCTCTCTCTGTTTCTCTCGATGGCGTCCGCGAATCTTTGTAAAGTTATTTATTCAAGTTATTTGTGTTAAGCAGCTCCTTATTTACTAGTTTAATCAAATTTGCAGCTAAGAGAGTTGCTCAAGTTCGCGTTGCCCGATTCGGTGGTTATTTTTGTATTCAAATGAGCAGTTTTAGATAAAAATCCCCTAAAGCCATCGCGGTCTGCAGCTCTGCACTGTTTACATATGCATATTTGGTGCCCACTGAGCGTCATTTGGAAATGGATTTTAGTATTTCGGGAGAGGGCCAACACTGAAATGGTTACATAAATTCAGCGACAGCCGAGGATGCTTCTCCATTTTGGCCACCCGGTGAGCGTGATGAGTGTGTGTGTGTGTGTGTGTGTGTGGGTGTGCTGGGATGCACGGCTTTGTGCTCAACATTTTTGGGTTCGTTCATTTATTGATGGGATTTCGTTGTGGCTGCGGCGCTTAGTCTGCTCTGGCCATCGTCTGGCCAGACAAACGGAATTAACTTGCATTTTATATAAATTAATGAATGAATGCACACATTCATACACACATTCATGCACACATTCATACACACAACGCAATAACTGCAAAAGCAACATCAAAATTTATGCAACGGCGACCAATTGCGGCGGTGGCCCTGAAAGCTGTGCTATAGTTTTTTATTTAATCCTTTTTCCGGCTGTGGGTGAGCGAAAGACAGCGAGAGAGAGAGAGCGAAAGAGAGAAAGGGAATAGATGGCACTTGGCTGCTCGTTAGCTGAATTCGGCACTATTCATGATTATTATTTGCACTCAGCAATAATTGAGGGACATTGCTTAATTTTTATGTGAATGCGTTTTATTTTCATTTCTTTATTTCTCTCCTTCTTTTATTTTGCAGTTCTCATACGAGGACATGCTGATGGCCCATCATCTGGAGAAGCGCTGGAAGCGTCTATTTCTGTCGGCTCTGTATCGCTCGGAGAAGCTACAACCAATTAAGCAAAAATTTGCCGACTTGACTTCCGGGGAAATCGAAGTATTCTGGACTGATGTAAGTTGACGAGCCGATGACGATAACGTTTAGTTGGAAAGGGCAACTTGTTAGGGAGCTAACTATTTCCATTTCCCTGGCAGTGCTTTGCATTTCCGCAATTTTGCGTTTTCTGCAATTCTGTTTTGTTTCCCTCTATTATTATTTCCTTTCAATGGCATTTTAATTGGATTTTTCCGCGCGCTCAACCATTATTGTCAATTGTTGGCGGCAACGGCGTCGTCAGCGTAAAATGAATTAACTTGAAGTGTTTATTATTTGAATTAAGGCATGACGGGGGTCGTGGGCGTGGCAGAGGGGTTCCTGCACAAAGCGCAACAATCAAATGCTGCCACTTTACGAGTACACAGTACTAACTTTGCTTTGTCGTCCCATTCTCATTCTTCACAGCTGGAGGATTTCATCAAGGACTGGGATGAGAACGGGCCGGGCTCTGTTGGTGCGGAGCTGGAGCGCGGAGTACGCTTAATGGATCCGTATAGTCATAAAATTGCAGAGCGAGAGCTAAGACGCCAAGAGCTGGCCAATGCTGAGCGTCTGTTTGATATGCCAATGGTCGATTATAACGAGTTCGCCCGAGTCCAAGCCGAGTTCGAGGGATTACAGCAAGTACTATAATAACTCATATAATTTATATTCCAAAGATGTGGTTAAACAAATTGCTTTCCAGATCTACAAACTGTACAGATCACAAAAGAATGGCCGTGAAGTCTGGGCCAAAACCTTGTGGGTCGATTTGGATCCCACTTTCCTAACCGAGGGCGTTGAGAGCTATCTGAAAGAATTCCGAAAAATGCCCAAAGCGGTAAGTCGCGTCCCCGAAGGCATTCATGATAAAAACTTTCGTCTAATTGGCAAAGTTTTCGGGCTGTTTGCATTTTCATAAAATTACAGAGGCGGAAAAACAATAACACAGCCAAATACTTTATAGCTCTGCAGTAAGCGTTGATGTAAAGTCAAGTTTTATACCCTATTGACATACTTCTCATGGGGTATGTCAAGCGAAATCGAAAAAAGAATTAACTACCAGGCGGGATTTCATCTTAATCTATTTCAACACTTGGCCATAAGGCATATCTAAGAGTCGAATTCCCAAAACTTTCTCTGTCGCCATAGTTTCTCCTTTGCTTTTGCAGCAACAAGAAAAGTGAAATTTGGCCTAACAGCGATGAAATTTTGCACCTAAACTGATTATGACAAATTGATTTATTTACTTCACTAACAAGTTTTTGAGGAATTTCTCTGGCCAAGCGAAAAGTTTGTCGCGCCAAAAACTTTTGTCCATCCAAATGAAGCGAGTTGCTGTTTGGCCGGCAAGTGGTGTAGAGGGGCGGGACAATTTCTACTTATATAGGGGTATTCGTAGTCATATCTGTGAATGGTGATTGCATGCATAGATTAGCATGCAAACTATTTCATTAGTTTATCATTAATATAAATAGCGCAGTGTGCAGGCAAATTTGAATATAATCAGTCGACATGCACACATTTTAATGTAGTTTTTATCATGCATAATTTTGGATGTCAGTTCTCAGTGCGCCGGTCGTAGTACTCGTATAAACCAAGTCGGAAGCTGTTGCATAATCAGCGTCCCAAAATGCAAATCAATTTGTTCAATATTGAAAATAATTAAAATGCCAGCGGGTGTCGATCGACGACAGCATTGTCCACCATTGTACTCTCTCTCTCTCTCTCTGTCTCCCCTCACATATCCCGATTTGCTGACAACTTTGTGTACCATTCTGTTGTTGTCTCTGTTGGTATTTAATTTATGCCTGCACAGCGACGCGCCTGCCATGCATTTTCCATGTGCAAACAAACGGAGCAGGCAGAGCACGTGCCAATGTAAACAGAGTGCGCTTTTGGGCCAACACTATACCATGTAGTGCATAACTACATACAACATGGCCCACTATCGGACTAACTGAAGCCACAGGAAGGCGTTTCCGTCATAATTCAATGCGGCTGAAACCACAGGGTGCAGCACGCAGTGACCGCACTATTGTTTCAACTGATTTGACATCGCTAACTAACCGTTTACCCACTCCATTCCACACCCACACACACACACCCACACCCACTTCCATGCAACTCGACTGTTAACAGGTGCGCACATTGCCCACTGGCGTGCAACTCGAGATTCACATGAAACAGTTCAAGGCCACCGTGCCACTGATGGTTAGCCTCAAGAACGAGGCACTGCGAGAGCGTCATTGGCATCAGCTGATGGAGAAGACGGGACAGTACTTTGATATGTCGCCAGCGAGGTTTACGCTAGAGAATATGTTTGCCATGCAGTTGCACAAGTATCAGGACATTGCCGAGCAGATCCTCACAAATGCCATCAAGGAGCTGCAAATTGAGCGTGGCGTACGCGCTGTTGAGGAAACCTGGGGAGGCATGACCTTCAAGGTTGTCAAGCACTTCAAGGGCATGGAAGATCGTGGCTGGATATTGGGACCAGTAGATGAAATAACTCAGGTGCTGGAGGATAATGCCATGAGCCTGCAATCAATGGGTGCGAGTCAGTAAGTAGTTTAACAGCTCATCAAAACTGTGACTTATAGAATGTCCTTTGCAGATTTATTGGCCCCTTTCTGGAAACAGTTAACAGATGGGAACGCGCTCTAGCAATGATCTCTGAGATCATTGACGAGTGGCTTGTTGTGCAGCGCAAGTGGCTTTACTTGGAGGGCATCTTCATTGGCGGCGACATACGCACCCAGCTGCCGGAGGAGGCGCGAAAATTTGACGACATTGACAAGTCGTATCGCAGGGTAAGAGATGAAAGAGGAAAGTGGGATATTTGCTTATATTGGTAGTCGGGCAGGCCACTGTCACAGCCAAAATATCTACTCAATTTATTTGAGTTGATTTAATGTGCGCCGACAATATGGCGACGCCTTACTTAACGGTAAACATAATACGCATGCAAACGACCACATTGCGTATACGTAATTGTGTTGCCTCACAAATACGAGCATGATTACAACGACAACAACACATTGCCGGCAAGCATCATACATACATCATATATTACACATACGCACCGTCAGCCTGTACAGTATTTACCCAAAGTCAAACGCTTTCACCTTCTGTGTGTAGACAGTCGTGCCTGTGTTTGTGGTGTGTATGTGTGTATGTGTGTGTGTTTGCTCATGTGTAGATTTGTTTTTGTGTTAGGCGCTTAACTTCACTTAACCTTGCTCACCACTTGCTTCGTTTGCTTTACGTTTCATTTGCAACATTTGCCGCCATATTTGATGCCATTTATGAAATGATTTATTATTTTGATTTGCTCTCGACATTCGGATTATGTGTATACACTACCAATAGTTTTACAGGCTATATTTTTCCTTTTACTTTGATTATCTCATGAAATTTACAGCTTTGACATAATTCAAGTGATATTTTTAACAACTTTATACTTAGTTACATTCAGTTTTAAATTATTGATGTGGTCCGAAAAGGGTAAAGCTATACTCGTATTGAAACAAATGATCTCTTTTCCATGTTATTTTTCATAAGAAACTTTTTGACTACTTTCTTTAGATAAGCTTTGGTTATTTAATAGTTCCTAGTAGTAAGGGTATTCGAAGATGTCGTTAGCAAGTCAGTATTTATATTTTGCCATTTGTATTATATTTGATGGTATTTTGCTCCATTTATTGTTGTTGTTCTTACTGTGCTCATTGCTTTTCATAATAATTCAGTGTTGTAACTGGCGCTTGTTCGCTTTCCATTGCAGATCATGGTCGATTGTGCCAAAAATCCGTTAGTGGTGCCATTTTGTGCAGTGCCGGGACGTTTATTGGATATACAAAGTCTGGGGATTGGCTTGGAAAATTGTCAGAAGTCGTTAAACGAATATTTGGACTCGAAACGTCGCATTTTCCCGCGCTTCTATTTCATATCCACCGATGAGTTGCTCTCGATTTTGGGCAGCAGTGAGCCATCTGCAGTGCAGAACCACATCATTAAGGTGGGTTGAAGTTCCTACGGGCGTGTACTGAGTGTGAGTAAGTATATGAGTGAATGGGTGAATGGCAGTAGGGGAGTATGAGAGTATGGGTGTGACAACAACAGATTTGCTAAACTGCTAGCAACATTATTTTTATGTATGACTGGGCGTGTATATGTATAAGTATATATATATATGTGTGTGTGTGTGTCTGAGTATAAGAGCACGAGAGTCTTGCCATAAAAGTTAATGTCACTGTTTATGCGTTCTGGCCACTGTCCAGGGCGGAAATTACACAATTTTTGCAACACATGCACCATGCCCAGAAAGGACGAGAAAGAGAATGAGAATGGGAATGAGAATGAGAGTTTTCGGTGGTAAATTTTTATGAATTTATTTGGCTTATAAATAAAAATGTTTTTGCGCATTGATTTCACAATTTTCATTCCACATCCGCAGATGTACGACAATGTCAAGTCTCTGCGTCTGGTCAAGGAGGGAAGCCACACACTTGTTACCGCCATGATATCCAGCGAGGGCGAGGTTATGGAGTTTCGTAATATCTGTAAGTACAGGCCCTCCGCACCTTGCCCCTCTGACCAGCACCGCTTCATTGCCCAACAATCCCTACGCACTGATTGCCAATTTTAAAATTGAACTTTTTTATGGTTCTCGGCTCTCTGGTCTCTCTGGCTGGCTGACCAATTTCTTTTAATTAATTTGATGCCAGTCGGCGTTGCCGTTGCCACCCTCCGCAATCCCCTGCTGGAGATGATTGCGCATTCAGTTGATGTTGTTATTGTTTTTTTGTTACTGAAGCTGTAGCTTTCGTTGTTTTTGTTGTTGATGATGATGTTGTTGTAATTTTGGTACTTTGAGTTTTATTGTTTTTGTATACACTTATTGATATTGGCGACTGGGGTTTATTTATGTGGTTATTGTCTTTTGTTACCAAACGGACAGTACGGGCCCAGGGTCGAGTCGAGCATTGGATGAACGATGTGCTGGATGAAATGCGTCGCGCAAATCGCTACATAACCAAGACCTGCGTCTACGACTTTGGCACCGATCTGGTAATTTCAAGGTAAGTGAATACCATAAAAAACATATATACGAGTATGTATGTATATATAAATATATCTTATGGGGGAGTGACTCCGGAAAGGACTCTGCTTCCGCCTTTTATGGCCAGCGATTTACATTGAGAAACTGAGCTTGCGGCTGTATAATTTTGTCATTTGACGCGATTTATTATTTTTTTTTTTTTTTTGTATAAGCCGGGAAGCATGTCTCGGCATATTTATGACCAATTGTATTAAATTGACAGTCATTGGGCACTTTCGATTTCCACAGGCCGGACTGGTTAATGAACTACCAGGGCATGGTCGGGCTGGCGGCAAGTCAAGTCTGGTGGACGGCCGAGGTGGAGGAGGCATTCGACCAGGCCCAGAATCATGGTAACATGCGTGCCATGAAGGATTTCCTAAACAAGAGCAACTATCAAATAGAGGAGCTGGTGCTGAAGGTGCGCTCCAATCTCTCACGGAATGATCGACTGAAGTTCAAGGCAATCTGCACCATTGATGTCCATGCTCGGGACATTATCGATAACTTTGTGAGGGACAATGTACTCGACTCCAGCGAGTTCAGCTGGGAAAGTCAGCTGCGCTTCTATTGGGTCAAATTCTATGACAACCTCCATGTCATTCAATGCTCGGGCAGCTTCGACTATGGCTATGAGTACATGGGCCTAAATGGACGTTTGGTCATCACTCCACTGACTGATCGTATTTATCTGACCATCACCCAGGCGTTGCTAATGAATCTGGGTGGCGCCCCAGCCGGACCAGCGGGAACAGGTAAGACCGAAACGGTCAAGGATCTGGCCAAGGCAATGGGCTTGCTCTGCATGGTCACCAACTGTGGTGAGGGAATGGACTTCAGGGCTGTAGGCACGATCCTGTCCGGCTTGGTGCAGTGTGGCGCCTGGGGATGCTTCGATGAGTTCAATCGCATTGATATATCTGTGCTCAGTGTCATCTCCACTCAGCTGCAAACCATTCGCAATGGATTAATTCGCAAACTGAAGCGTTTTGTGGTGCGTACAAATACTTTATATCAAAAATATAGCTATAAATCAGGTCTATACAGTTTGAAGGCGTTGAGATCAGTCTGGATCCAAAGGTTGGCGTCTTTGTCACCATGAATCCTGGCTACGCTGGACGCACCGAGTTGCCCGAGTCGGTGAAGGCCTTGTTCCGGCCTGTCACCTGCATTAAGCCCGATCTGGAGCTTATCTGCCTCATCTCGCTGTTCTCTGATGGTTTCCTAACGGCCAAGGTGCTGGCCAAGAAGATGACGGTGCTGTATGCTCTGGCCCAGGAGCAGCTTTCCAAGCAGTGCCATTACGATTGGGGATTACGCTCCCTCAACTCCGTGCTGAGAATGGCGGGCGTGATGAAGCGTCAGTCGGATGATCTGCCCGAGGCAGTTGTCTTGATGCGAGTGCTCCGTGACATGAACTTTCCCAAATTCATATTTGAAGATGTGCCTCTGTTCTTGGGTCTTATTAAAGATCTGTTTCCGGGCATCGATTGTCCACGCATCGGTTATCCAGACTTTAATGCGGCTGTGCGTCATGTCCTTGTCAACGATGGATACATCCTGCTGCCCGATCAGGTGTGTGTTTTTACTTTTCGTTGTTCTTCTCGTTGTTGTTGTCGTTGTTGTCGTTGTGGCTTTTGTTTTTGTCAGTTGTGTACTTGTGCACAGTCATGACACTGCTGACAAGCAAAAAGCAGCAGCGGACAGAGCCAAATTTAAAGAAGTAGTTGTCCTGGCTGCAGTCCCGTTGTCATCCCTGACACTTTGACACTTTGTAAATTGCGCTTTGTCGCATAATCGCAAATGGCGGAAATGTTACGAAGCATTTTACAGAACTGACTTACTGAGTGGGCCACACTTTTTCCCAGTAGAAGTCAGCAGCCTGCCTACATCTAATTTTAACTTTGCTCCTTTCAACTGACAATTTTCACTAATACAATTTTCTCTGTTTTGTGCTCCACCTTCGTTGGTCACCTTGGACACCTTTGCCAACACTTTTGCCATTTTCATCAAACAAAATGTTGCACAAATGACACAAATGTCACACACAATGTCAACTGCTGGCCAACTGATGTCATTGCGTCTGCCCCTCCTGCCCATCTTACCCGCTATTGACCGCCCGCTGACGACATCATTTATGACAACTAAATCCCAACAACGGCAACGCCTTCACCTTTGCCTTTACCTTTACATTCTGGCCCCAACAACAGGAAGACAAAGTGGTGCAAATGTACGAGACCATGATGACCCGACACTCGACCATGCTTGTGGGTCCAACAGGTGGTGGCAAAACTGTCGTCATAAATGCTCTGATCAAAGCGCAAACCCACATGAGCTTGCCCACCAAGTGCACTGTGCTTAACCCCAAGGTAAGTGGTCCGGCATTTTTCCCCCTCTTTTCCCTTCCGCTTCCTCCATTCACACAAATTGCTTTGTCTTCCTTGGCAATTCGCACATTGCTCTGGCAATGGGAATAACAACTTAGTTATCAATCTAACGTCTTACACAACATATTTTTATAGTCAGGGGTTATTTTAATAAGTAAATACTCAGATTTCCGATCTTTTATAATCTATTCAGTCTTAACCAGGCGGCGTCTCTTCAAAAAGTGACGCTTGCTCCATTTGAGCTAACTCTTATTCACGCCAGAGGGCGCTTCTTAGTAATCGATAAATGATTAATTATATTTACAGTGCGATAAATATAATTAATAAATAGCACTATTTAGAATATAATACAGTCTTACATACTACTTATGACTACGTGTGCTAAATATTACTACATTTTATTAATTTATTAGGTCTAAGATATTTTGAAATACTTATTTTTGCTTAACATTCCGCAGAAATTTTTCTCAGGCTATTCTTGTATTCAGTTGAATAACTTAGTAAACGTGTAGAGCATTCAGAATGCGTTGCAGTCCAGTTAATTGTTTCAATTTCTTTCTCTGTTTTTATGTCAAGTTCGCCCATTATAGGAAAGGGAACTTGTTAGCAGTGTTACGTCCCTGGCGATTTTGTTCTCCTTTCATGCAGCATTTCCCTTTTTCACATTTGTTGTTGGCGTTTTGCTCTTAGCCAGGTTATAAGTGCATGTGAAATTGTTCAATTTCAATGGAAACTACATATTAATAGGAAAAAGGAAAGGGAAGTCAAGTAAAGTTAAATGCGGACATTGAATAGGTTAATAAGAGGCTTTCAAGTACAATATTGAAACTCTATAAATTTTGCACTAAATCTAAAAGTTAAGTTCAACGTTCTTTTAATATTAATATATGACAGGCATGCTCAGTCATTGAGTTGTATGGATATTTGGATATGGAAACTCGAGATTGGATCGATGGTTTATTTTCAAATATATTCCGTGAAATGAATAGGCCATTAGAGCGTGAGGTAAGTAGAGCAATATTCTCAGCAACCTCACGGATTCTGACGAGCTATAGGCAGGTTCTGTCACATGTCGCGACGCGTCGCTGGCGCTATAGTTATCCCATTTGAATTGAAGTGCAGCAGCAGCTAATCCGCACACACTCACACACACACACACACACACACACACACACACAAGCCGTGTCAGTGTCAATTCAGACGCCGGCTGCTGTTACTGCCGCGAGTTGGAGAGTGTGTGGCTGGGTTGTGGTGCTGTTTCTATATAAGGTATGTGGTGGGTGTGCATCATTCATGCGGAAATCTCGCCATTCGCTAATAAATCCCATTGCACAACCTGCGGTTCACAGAGCGGCAATGGCTAAACAAACTGTTCCAACTGTTACGCCTGCCAACTCTCTTTCAGTTACTCTGCCAGTTGACATTGCAAGGTAATCTCTGTCTCTGGCGCCAGTGACAGTGACAGTGTCGTCGCCATCGCCATCTCCATCGCCATCGCCAGCATTCGCATCAGATGCAGTCAGAATCCGCGGGCATTGAATAACACACTCAGGCTAATGCAATCTAACACTGTCGTACACAATTCTGGGCAAACAGGAGCGACGCTATGCCTGCTTTGATGGTGACGTCGATGCACTATGGATTGAGAACATGAACTCTGTTATGGATGACAACAAGTTGCTGACATTAGCGAATGGCGAGCGCATACGACTCGAGAACTATTGTGCTCTTCTCTTTGAGGTCGGTAATTTGTATTATGCCTCGCCAGCAACCGTATCCCGTGCCGGCATGGTCTATGTGGATCCTAAGAATCTCCGTTACAGTCCATACTGGCAGCGTTGGGTGTTGACTCGGCCGGAGTCGCAACGGGAGATGCTCAATGATTTCTTTGAAAAGATAATCACAAATGCCATAGCGTTCATATTAGAGGGCTTAGATGGTACCACACAAGGCAATCCCCTTAAAATGGTCATCATGCAAACGGATCTGAATATGGTGACACAATTCTGCAATCTCTACGATGCTCTGTTGCCCACATATGGTCCACCCGACAATAAGAACACGGATGAGCCTGTCCTGAAGGTCTACAACACGGATAGCTTGGAGTGCTGCTTTCTGCAAGCCGTTTATGGATCCCTGGGCGCCTGTTTGCTAGAAAAGCATCAGGTCATATTCGATGAGTATATGAAACGGATTGCAGGCTTTCCTCTAGTTCAGGACACGCGTGAGTCACCAGCTTCGGGTGGACAATTTCCACAGGGAAAGCCTACACTCTACGACTATTTCTGGGACATCAACGAGAACTGTTGGTTGGCTTGGGAGTGGGTTGTCAAGCCTTATACCCATGACCCGGATGTGAAATTCAGCGAGATTCTCGTACCCACTGTCGACAATACGCGCACCAATCGGCTACTATCCCTCATGAGCGAAGTAAGTTGAAATGTGACCTCCAGTTTAGCATTTTAATTTTGTCTTGTCGTTGCAGATCAAACGACCCGTCCTTCTTGTTGGTGAGGCTGGCACATCAAAGACTGCAACCATCATGCAATATTTGCGTAATCTCAATCCCACTGTCAATGTAATTGAAAAATGTTTGGGGCCAATGTGAAGATAAGCGCTAATATTGATTCCTTAAACCTCTTACTACCCTTTTAGATCATACTCAATATAAATTTCTCATCAAGAACTTCATCACTGGATGTGCAGCGAACGTTGGAGGCTGCGGTCGAGAAACGCACCAAGGATACGTACGGGCCACCGATGGGAAAGAAAATTGCCTGCTTTATTGATGACATGAACATGCCGCAGGTGGATGAGTGAGTATTGCGTATTCTCATGCATGAGAGACTGCCAGGAACACACTGATAGACTGTCAGTCAACTTTCACCTCTCCCTCTCTCTTTTTGTAAACAACAATCAGTTATGGCACACAACAGCCCATTGCCCTGTTGAAGCTGTTCTTTGAGCGGGGCGGCATGTTTGACCGTGACAAGGATCTCAACTGGAAGAAGTTTAAGGATATGACATTCTATGCTGCCATGGGCACTGCAGGCGGTGGTCGCAATGAAGTCGATCCACGTTTTATCAGCATGTTCTCCACCTACAACATCGTTTTTCCCAACGACGAGTCTCTCATTCAAATCTATTCATCCATCTTTAAGGGTCATCTCAATTATACCAAATTCCAACAGCGATTCATGATGATTGCCGACATTATTGTCGTTATGACACTCAAGTTATTCAAGGTTTGTAACTCGATACGAGCATTTTCTATCATATTATTATTCTTGCAAAAGTTTTTCACGATGAGAAACTTTTTGTCGGAAAAAAAGAAATTTATCGCGTTGTAAATGCCGCTTTAAAATCTCTCACAAATTTTTTGAAATTCGATTTACATATGCAAATAACGTCAATTTTTCATAATCTGCTTTGCTGCCTCGTCGCCATACAATGGAAATTATTCAATGGTCTGTAATGCACTAGGACGAACGTCGTTCCATCCCGTACGTCCCGTTCGTCCTATTCCTACTCCTCAAGCTGCTGCTCCATTGCCTTTTCGAGGACGAGTCTCGGAGAAGGGGACGGAGAAGGAGAAGGAGTTGGGGTATGAGTGCCCTTGCCGTTGCTGTTGCCATTTGCTGTTTGGCCTTTTATACAATGGTCACCCGTTTCGACTGCTGCCTAGTTGACTGTGTCTATGTCTGTCCCGGTGCTCCGCCTATCTCAACCAGCACATCTTTCTCTGTCTCTCGGCAGGAGCAAAATTTGATTATATTCAAGTATTGAACTGCAGATGGCCTTCTGTGTGCGTCAAGCAGCAAGAGGCGTGGCACTCTCTAGAATGCAGAAGCATTAGTTTATGGTGCTTTTAACAATTGTTGACACTAAAATATTATCGCATTTCATTGCGTGCAGATAAAAATGCATTTGTCGCCACAATTGCCACAACCAACTAGTGCAGAGACAACTTCTCTCAATAACCAAAAAATGAGAAGAAAAAAATAGAAAATTGAAAATAGAAAATAGAGAAAAAATGATTTACTTCCACCTGCAGTGGCTGGGAGCGAAGAATGCCTTGGCCTGTCGAGTTCGTATGTCTTCTTTACACACTCGACGCGCCAGGCAAAAGATATTAATGTCTCACGAAATGGAATAAAATGAATTATTTGAATAGAATTGCCGTTGCTCTGCTCGGCTCTGCTCTGTTTGGCTCTGAGGCGACTGCAACTCGATAATGGCTGTAAATTCAACAAGAAACCGTCCGCCTTCTCACCTCAACTCGACATACCTCGCCTATCCACTTTTCAGCTTCCTTTCAAGGAGCTTGCTCAACATTTGAATGCATATTGCCAGTAGTCGAGATAAAATTGATTTGTGTAGTGCTTTGTCGGCCAGTGAATGGGGCGTGGCTTTTGCCATTTCCATTTCCACTTCCACTTCCACTTCCATGCCCAACTTTTTGCTCTAATTACTGCATGTGTGTGTGTTCGCAGTTGGTCATTGTGGATCTGCCGCCGACACCTTCGAAGTTCCATTACATTTTCAATCTGAAGGATCTGTCGCGTATCTTTGCGGGCATGCTCTTGATTCTGCCGGACAACTACAAGGATCTACGTGAGTTCATCCGTGTGTGGCGCAATGAATTCACCCGAATTATATGCGATCGTCTAATTTCACAGACGGTAAGTCACATTGTTCACTTAGTTCAATTACATTTCCAATCGTAGCTTGATTTTAAAGGACATTAAAAATGTGAATCGCTACCTGGAAGTAGAGGTGGCGGAACGTTTTCCACCTCAATTTGAAGAAGAGCATGGTTTCATCGACTTGGAGGCGGCAGCTGCAGAAGCTCAGGCCCGATTGCTATATGAGGCCTATGGTGACGACGCAGCCGCTGCTGGAAACGAGGAGGAAGGCGAAGAGGAAGAGGATGAGCTGGAGGGTCCCGAAACAGTGCTATCGCTTAAAGACTATGTGCTTCGTGATCCTTTAGTTTTTGGCGATTTCCGCAATTTTACCAACGAATCGGAGCCGCGTAATTATGAGGATCTTGTAGATTACAATGCGGTCTACCATTTATTCACCGAAATCCTGGACGAGTATTGTGAACGTAAACAAAAAATGACCCTAGTGCTTTTTGAAGATTGTTTAGAGCATCTAACGAGGGTGCATCGAACACTTCGCATGAATCGTGGTCATGTCTTGCTCATCGGAGTCGGCGGTTGTGGCAAGAAGTGTGTTACTCGCCTCGCATCCTTCGCTGCTGAGTGTGAGGTATTCGAGATCACCATATCTCGCGGCTACAATGAGACCTCCTTCCGCGAGGACCTCAAGGTATTGTACAACATAGCTGGAGTTAAGCGCAAGAAGGTTGTCTTTTTGTTTACAGCCGCACAGGTGGGTATCTAAATCTCTTATTTAATACAGCTGAAGGGTAAAGTTTACACGTTTCATGGATTGCAGATAGCCGAGGAGGGATTCTTGGAGCTGATCAACAACATTCTGACAGTGGGACAAGTGCCTGCGTTATTTGCAGATGAGGATAAAGATGGCATCGTCAATCAAGTGCGTAAATTTGCCGAAGAGGAAGGCTTATCTGCTTCCAAGTGAGTTCTTGCGTCTTTGCTGTCTATTTCCCATCTTATTATATCAATCATTCGCTTTAGGGACTCTGTTTGGGGGTACTTCCTGCGCACCTGTGCTGAGAATCTTCACGTTGTTCTGTGCATGTCACCCGCTGGAGATGCTCTGCGCAATCGCTGCCGCAGTTTTCCTGGTCTTATTGGCAGCACATACATTGATTGGGTATTCCCTTGGCCAAAGCAGGCTCTTTATGCCGTCGCCAAACTCTTCCTGACTGAGCACGCCATGATCCCAGCTCTGCATCGTGAGGCAATCATCGAGCATGTGGTCCATGTGCACATGACAATTCAGGACTACTCAAGGGAATATCAGGCCAAACTTAGACGCAGCAATTTTGTGACTCCCAAGCATTACTTGGACTACATCAACACATATCTCGGATTGCTGGGTAAGTTCTATTGCACTTTAAGCGTTAGTGAATAATGACTTTGCTCGCAGAGGAGAAGCACAAACATATAACCCAGCAGAGGGAACGACTTGGCGAGGGCATCAAGAAAATCGAAGAGGCTTCGGTGCAAATTGATGAACTGCGTATCATAGTGACAGAGCAAAAGAAAAACGTGGCTGTTGCATCGGAGGAGTGCGAGGCAATGTTGGTTACCATTGAGTCATCCACACTAAAGGCAAACACCAAGAAGGCTGAAGCATCGGAGAAATCTGTGGAGGTTGAAATCAAAGGCAAACAAATCGCTATTGAAAAGGAGGAGGCTGAAGAGATTCTGGCCGATGCCATGCCAGCCTTGGAGGAAGCTCGACGTGCACTTTCCGAGCTAGAAAAGGCACAGATTACTGAAATCCGTTCCTTTGCCACGCCCCCTGCCGCTGTGCAGGTTGTTTGCGAGTGCGTGGCCATATTGAAGGGCATCAAGGAAATCAGTTGGAAGAGCGCCAAAGGAATGATGAGCGATGTGAATTTCCTCAAGAGTTTAATGGAAATGGACTGCGAGGCGCTCACACAAAAGCAAATCACGTCCTGTCGCAATCACATGAAAACTCAGAACTTGGATGACATGGGAAAGATCTCGATAGCTGGCGCTGGTCTCTTAAAGTTCGTCAAAGCCGTACTCGGATTCTTTGACGTCTACAAGGAGGTCAAGCCCAAGAAGGAACGTCTGGATTTCTTGGTCGAAGAGCAGGAAGTTCAAATTAAACTGCTGAGTCATTTGAATTCTGAGATCCAAAAGTTGGAAGAGAAGTTGGATCAGCTCAATCAGGACTATGCCGTGTCCATGAGGCAAATGAGAGCCTTGACCGAGATGATGCAACAGGCTGAACGACGTTTGATTGCCTCCGATAAATTGATAAGCGGCTTAACCTCCGAGCTAATTCGATGGAGCAAGGAGATGGCCAGCTTGGGCCAACAGCTGATCGACAGCGTTGGGCTTTGCCTAATCAGTGCTTCGTTTTTGGCCTACACCGGCGCCTTCACTTGGGAGTTCCGCAAGGCAATGGTCTTCGATGACTGGCTGGAGGATATTATCGCTCTGGGAATTCCAGTCAAGCTGCCCTTCAAGATTGATGTCAGCTTGACCAACGATGTGGAGATCTCGCAGTGGTCCAATGAGGGCCTGCCTCCCGATGAGCTCTCCCTGCAGAATGGTATTCTCACCATGCGCGCTTCCCGCTTTCCCCTCTGCATAGATCCACAGCTGCAGGCTCTGATGTGGATACGTAAGAAGGAATATAGGAATAATCTGAAGGTGCTGTCCTTTAGCGACGCGGACTTCCTTAAGCAGCTGGAAATGGCGATAATGTATGGATTGCCAGTCCTATTCGAAGATGTGGATGACTATATAGATCCAGTAATTGATGATGTCCTACAGAAGAACATTCGTGTGCAAGGCGGTCGCAAGTTTACCATGTTGGGCGATAAGGAAGTCGACTGGGATCACAAATTTCGACTTTATTTAACGACAAAGTTCTCGAATCCCAAGTTCGATCCGGCTGTTTATGCCAAGGCCTTGGTTATCAACTACACAGTTACCCAGACGGGTCTGGAGGATCAGCTGCTCAGCGTTGTCGTCGGCACAGAGCGTCCCGATCTGGAGCAGCAACGCGAATCCTTGATAGCACAGACCAGCGAGAACAAACAGTTACTCCAGCAGCTGGAGGATTCACTACTGCGCGAGTTGGCTACTTCAACGGGCAACATGCTGGACAACGTCGAGCTGATAGAGACGCTGGAAAATACCAAGTCGAAGGCTGGCCTCGTCATGGAGCAGCTCAAGCTGGCAAGTGACACTGCTGCCGACATCGAAATCCTGCGTAACGGATATCGAGGAGCGGCCAAGAGAGGCGCCGTCCTCTTCTTTGCCCTCGCGGACATGGCCACCGTCAACAGCATGTATCAGTATGCCTTGGCAGCGTATCTGGAACTCTTTGTCTACTCCCTGCGCAAAGCCGTGCCGGACACGGTGTTGGCCAAGCGACTGAACAACATCATTAAGACGTTAACTGAGAATGTCTACAGTTATGGCTGCACGGGAATCTTTGAGCGTCACAAGCTACTCTTCTCCTTCCAGATAGCCACAAAGCTGGCCCAACGAGAAGGGGTGTTATCCCAACAGGAAATCGACTTTTTCATCAAGGGCAGCATCGCGTTGACGAAGAGCGAACGATCCAATCCCACCAAATGGTTGCCGGAGAAAAGCTGGGAGGATCTGCTGAAGCTGGCTTTGGACTTTCCCGACTCGTTTGGCACTTTGCCTGATCACTTCAGCCGTTTCTTGGATGAGTGGAAAGAGGTAAGTTACAGTAGAGACTCTCTAAAGCGAACTTCTGTCTAACGATACGCATCTGTTACTTAAAAGAAGTTTCATATTTAAATCCAAGCAAAAAAAACTTTGGAATTCCCATTAACGATTGTTAGTGATTTAAGCGATGTTCATATTTTCTAAAACTTTCGCTTTTTATCTGCTTTCTTTTCGGTTCTTTTGGTGCATCATCTTTATGTCAACGTCAACGTCAACGTCAACTTGGATGCCGTTATCAAACTGCTGCTGTTGCTGCTGGTTCTGTGACAACGCCATAAAATGCATCACAACAACAATGATAACACTAACAACAACAACAATTTTGACTACGGTATGGTCGCTGAAAACTGTTCTTGACTGGCATGTGGCATTCACTTGGCTTCCGTTGCTCGACGCTCATTTTGTTTGCACTTATCGGGAAATGCCCATGGTGGGTTGTTCAGTGGTTCGACTTGGAGAATCCCGAAGAGGTGGAATGCCCGGGCAGCTATAACGTCAATTGCAATGCATTCCAGGCAAGTGCCATGCTAGGGCTGGCGACAGACACGGACCCGGAGTCAGAGTCAGAGCCGAGGGCTGCTGTGTACTTTCGCTTTGCATGCTTTCAGCTTCAAGTGGCTTGGGCCTGGTCCGAGTGCGAGTGCGAGTCCGAGTGCTTGGTCCTTGCCAGAGGCTGCCGTTGCCATCGAGCGTTATTGGATTTCGTACTTTATGCTCGTTTCTAGTGGATTATTATGTACAAGCCGAGTACACACCCACACACACCCTCACACTCGCACACAATATCACATAGACTCAGTCTGGCCGTTTAGTTTTACTCGACTTTTGCTACGTCCTGCAACTTTGGCGAACATTTTCTGCTCAAGTTATTAGCAGCCTGTTTTTGTCAGCCAGCATTGAATGTGTGTGCGGCTGTGTGTTTGTGTGTGTGTGTGTGATGGTGTGTGCATTACCATATTTTATCAATTTTCCAAGCCATTAGATGAGCGGCAATTTACGCCCACAGTTCCACAGTTTCACTTGAAACCAGCGGCAAGCTCAACCTAAAGCGAGCCCAATTTGCACTTGAGTTGAGCTAGAAACCACAGAAAACGATGGCAACAGCAACAATACAAGTGCTGGCAAGGACCAACAACTATTGTTGAGTCAAGTTGATGAGAGCCGTCAGCAGCCTCGATTGTCATTGTGTTATAATAATGTCTAAAGCCGAATCCATTTCTCATTCTTGCACCACAGAAATTGTTGTTCCTTCGCTGTTTCCGTGTGGATCGAATTTTCCGTTGCATAAATCAATACATTGTCGAGACAATGGATGAATTCTTCATTATGCCACCCGTTGTGAGCTTCTCGGGAATTTATGAGCAAACAACTTCCTCGATTCCCGTTTGCTTTATCCTCAGCGCCGGCTCAGATCCCACCAATGATCTGATTAAGCTTGCTGATATTATCATGGGAGGCATGTCCAATTTCTGTCACATTTCGTTGGGCCAGGGGCAGGAAAAGACCGCCCTGAGTATGCTGGAAACTGCCCTTAGACAGGGTCAATGGTTGATGCTGCAGAATGGTCATTTGCTGGTCAAATTTGTACGCGAATTGGAAAAGTATTTGGATAAAATTGAAAATCCCCATCCAGACTTTAGATTGTGGATTACCACTGATCCAACGCCGTCCTTCCCAATTGGCATACTTCAAAAGTCCTTAAAGGGTAAGTGATGTCATTAACTAATGCTTTTAAGTAAAAACTAGTATCTTTTCCTACTTAGTGGTTACTGAGCCACCCAATGGCTTGAAGCTGAATCTTCGCTCGACATATTTCAAGGTGCGGCAGGATCGTCTGGAAGCGTGCTCACATCGCGCCTATCGTTCCTTAATCTATGTCCTTGCCTTCTTCCATGCGGTTGTGCAAGTAAGTGCCTTAAAGGATAACTAACATCCAAATTTGTAGCTACAGTTAATGTCCTGACACAGCTGTTCCAGCAATGCACTTCTTTATTTATTAATTCGCTCGCTTTTAGCTGAAAGCATTCTGGACACAACTGTTCCAAAGTTGGCCAATTGATGGAGCAGATATTGCACTTAGTTCAATAAATTGTTATTGATAGCACAATCATTGTTTCCTCAATTAATCCATCCTTTTCCACTCCCCAGGAGCGTCGCAAATACGATAAACTTGGCTGGAACATAGCATACGATTTCAACGATACGGACTTTGAGGTTTGCAATGAAATTCTGCGCAACTATTTGAGTCGCTGCGCCGAGGACAAGATACCCTGGAACAGTCTCAAATATCTTATTGGTGAGGTTATGTATGGTGGTCGAGTGATCGACGATTTCGATAGACGTATTACCAACTGCTACATGAATGAATATATGGGAGATTTCCTGTTCGATGCCTTCCAATCGTTCCACTTCTACGAGGACGAGAACGTCGACTATTGCCTGCCCGACGAGGAGATCATTTTAAAGGAGGACTACGTAGGTGAGTCAGATGGACACATGATGCGACAAAAGCTCTTTACATACGTAATGCATTGACAACAGCTCACATTGACAAACTGCCGCTGGTCAATAAGCCGGATGTATTTGGTCTGCATCCAAACGCGGAAATCGGTTATTACACAATGGCTGCGCGCAACATTTGGAACAGTCTGATTGAGTTGCAGCCACAAACTGGTAAGTTCCTGGCCAAAAGCTTGCACAACAAATTGAGTACATCGATTTTATAGTACATAACAACTAATGCACATAATAGTACTTAAGAATAATTACAAAGATAATAATAATATTCATCATTTGCTTTAATATTCATATAATTTATCAATTTTCAATTAAATTATTTTGTTATAATTTTGGTATTATCTCTAGATATCTATCCTTAATCGTTTACATTTATAATCTGCATTAAAAATCAATACTCTCTGCAATTAAAAAAAAAATTCATTTTTCCAGACAACTTTTAATGATTTTTAGAACAACTTTACAGTAAAGTGACACTGGAATATTTAAGACATGTAAATAATTAAATTATTGAAAATTGTAGACATTATAGTTTAATTTTTTATCGAATCACGCACATTTCATTATTCTTCCAAAGTCATATCAAAAGTACATTCTCGCATTTATGTGCTACACATGTATCTTTATCCGATAAAGTGTTTGACAGTTCGGTTAAAATCCGGAAACCATTACTAGTAAATGGTTTAATTTACATGCAGCGTGTGCCAATTGTCAGCCGTTTATTACATTTTATCTTGTTGATTTTCATTGCCCTTGCATTTTTGGCATGTTAAATTTTTTATTTAATTTAATTAATTAGTTGCGGTTTTGCAATTAACTTTATTGCATGCGCCATTATAGCCGGCATACAAAAGCAGGGCATTCATTAAATATTAAAATAGATGCAAACACACACTCACAATCGCACAGAGAGAAACAAACATTCATTTGTATGCTCACACTGATACTGCACCTCGAGCCCCACAATCCGCAAATCGTTGCCAATTCTGATCAAACCTCACTCCACCTCACCACATCCCCCACTCTCATCCGCAACTGCAGCAACAGGAAAAAAATGCTGGTGAAAACGTCACCCAAAAGTCGATAATATACCGTTACGAGCTTAAATGTGTTAAAACCGGCGTCGGAGAGCACTTTTCCATTTTCCAAACCCACACTCATGTTGTCACACATATGCACAGTGCCTGTTGTATGTACTCTTATACGTATATACGTATACCTTTAGTCTCTGCAACTATTATATTGTAACTTTGTATAATTTTCAATAACTCAACTCGGCAACTCGTATATATAATTTGTATACTCTTTTCTTGTTTTTTTAACACAACCGAAGTGACCATATGGACACGTGGAAATGATGTCAAAGAGGGTAAAGTATTTTTTGTATAAGTTTTTAGCCCCCGGTGCTTGCATAGGTTAAATAAAATTATAAAACCCAGTACCTGAAGCTGATTTTTAAAATGAATGCAAATGCCAAATATTTACAGAACCACTGTTGAAAATTTTAACAATTTTATTCGAATTTACCGTGATATATACTAGACAAGCCAATACCCTGTATACAAGGTATTTTAGATACAATATTTAACAACACTTGTTGTAAAAGCAGACATATGTAGATACAGTGAATCAGTGGAAAATCATCTACAGTTTGGGCAGTTTGATTCTTTTGAATAGAAATAGCATATCCGGTTGAACCCTTTACGAGATACAGGGTGTTTAATACGCAACACTTAGTTCGGCTGCATCGGCCTTTATGTGAGCTTTAGTTAGAAGTCAAGATTAATATTGCGTCAGATTAAATACTTTTAATTTATCTTTAATTTTATTGCAACAGCGATAAAGAAAGTCGTACAATATTTAAATTTTTGCATTGTCACAAGAGCATGTTTTATTTGTTATTTGCATGGAATATAGTTTCTATTCCACCTCTTAACTTATATGCTCCTCCTGCGTGGAGTACCTCACTAGAAAATACTGATTATTTGCATATTCATGAGCTTTAGTATTTGCTAATTGACACTTAAAAAACAAAAATAGAGCAGAGAATGTGTTCAGAAATTGTATAAGTACAGTTTAATCATGATAAAATCGCAAATTAATAAAAATTTGCAATCTACCAATAAATAGAGGAATACCACAAATGTTGCATACATTACAGCGGTTTGGTTTTTTATCTGCCATTGTCAATCCTAACTTATCTCTCTCCATTTTTTCTGGTCGACATCAACACGGTCGGCTCACTTAGGTGAGGGCACGGGCGGCATCAGTCGGGATGACTTCATCGACCAGGTGGCTGCGGGAATACTGAAGAAACTACCTCCGGCATTTGAGACGTGGCGCATACGAAAGCAAATCCAGATGAGTCTGTCACCCACCGGAGTGGTGCTGCTGCAGGAGCTGGATCGGTTTAATGCGCTGGTGGTGCGCATGAAGAAAACGCTGGAGCTGCTCCGCAAGGTAAACCAAGCAGATTGCCATGCCATTGGCTTCGCCTGTCAATTGGCAGCTCACATAAATCCTTCAGCTTTGTTTTGCATTCTGTTTATGCATTTGCCAAGTTGGCTGGAGACCAATGCTCGTGGTTGCCTCAGCCTCGTCCAACCATAAGAAAATCAGAATGCGATCCGTTGGTTCGTTTGACTCGCCTTGTGTTGTGTTGCCAAAATAAATTTACAAATGCAAATGAACTCGGTGGCAGCCATTGTCTTGGCATAGATGCTGTCACGCCCCCACACAGATAGCCCTCCCCTCCCCTCCTTTACATGTCGTCGTATCCATTGTGCCTTTTAATTTAATTGCATGCTATCCACAGGCCATCGCCGGCGAAATCGGCATGGACAATGTGCTGGACAATGTTGCCAACTCGTTATTTAATGGCCTCCTGCCAGTGGTGTGGAGCAAACTGGCGCCGGCCACATGCAAACAGTTGGCTAGCTGGCTGGAGCACTTAAAGGTAAATTCCAGTCGCAGCTCATTAATCAGGCTGACGTTAAATCAGTCAAAAGCCTAGTCCCGCCTTTCGACTAATCATCCTTTCGCTTTCACATTTCGCCTGGTAATTCAGAATCGCGCCGTTCAGTACAAGTATTGGTCGCTGTCGGGCGAGCCGTTGGTCATGTGGCTGTCTGGATTGCATATACCACAGAGCTACCTTACGGCCCTAGTCCAGGTGAGAGAGTAGCGAGTGTTGGCCATAAAATGTATACACGTATATGTACATATAAACGTTTTCGCATTTCGTAGATTGCCTGCCGCAAGAACGCCTGGCCTCTGGATCGTTCCACGCTGTTCACGTATGTGACCACCTACTCGGAACCCGATGACGTTGAACAGCGCCCAGAGACGGTGAGTCAGTTGTCACTAAATGCAAAACTATGACCCCCATGTGACCAGCAAGAGGAGTGCCTGTTCTTTATCCTGTTTCACTCTGTTTCACTCTCTCTATCTCTCTCTCTACACTAATTTTGTAATTAAGAATTCTGTTTGCATTTTAATCGTTCAACTTTTTGCAGGGCTGCTATGTGCATGGTCTGTATATAGAGGGCGCACGCTTTGACATGCCGACTAATCAGCTGATGCGCTCGCATCCCAAAGTTCTGGTCGAGGAGCTGGCCATTCTGGCCGTAGTGCCCATTGAAGCACATCGGCTTAAGCTACAGGTTTGTATCTTTGTATCTATCTATCTATTCGTGGTGCATTCGAAGGGTCTGAAGCGGAGAATTTTCTGCCACTTTCGTCCTGGGTTCATCGCCGTCTGTAAGTGACAAGTACTAATGTCCGCTAGCTGTTGTCTGCATCTACATACATACACACATACATGAGTCCAAAAAGGGGGCGTATCCTCGCTGATATTTGTTTAAATGCTGTGCACTAAATTACCAACAGCCTTCCTATCTTCCCGTCTCCTCAACTGCCACAGCTAATGGGGCAGCTGTTGTGCTAATTGTTTCTGATTTTAAATGCGGGATGCTTAAGTTTTTGACAGAGATTAAAGGCGACATGTAGTCCTCTTATTTAAGGGATGCACAGAGAATGCATCAAACCGAAAATCCAATTATAACTATCAAATAAAGAGCTTGTTTAATACAATACTTCTCTTTATCTCCGCAGAACACCTTCCTGGCGCCTGTTTATACCACATCGCTGCGTCGCAATGCCATGGGCGTGGGTCTAGTTTTTGAGGCTAATTTGGCAACCTCGGAGGATCTGAGCCATTGGATATTGCAGGGTGTGTGCTTGACACTAAACACGGATACATAGAAACGAGTGTTGGCATTTTTACAAGATTTAATTTATCGCTTTCAATATCTGTAATATTAGATCTGGTATTGGCAATTATATATATGTATATATCGTATGTTAATTGTGTCTACAAATGAATCTCTAGTGCCTTTCAATAACGTGCCTTGTGCCGGAATCTGTTGTAGTGCCTCTCCGGGCATTACCTGCGCCGCCAGCAGCCGAAGCAGCTCTTAAGCTTATCCAATATATTTGATTTCATGGAGGGTAAGAGTAATTCGAGGTTCTGAGTGCCGCCGCTGTCATCGGACTCCAGATCAGATTCAATGGTCATCTCCTGTATGCTGAAAGTATCTGTGAGTTCATGATTTTGTTGACGACGTTTAGCGCGCTTCAGTTGTGCGGGGAAAAAGGATATCTCCTCGGCCTCATCGCTGCTCTCAGACTTGTAATCCACCAGCGGCTTTTGCTCCTGTTCACCTGGTATGGGTAACCGGTTAATGGGAATGAGTGTGGCCGCCTGTGTCTTGGTTGCCTGCAATAGACTTTATAGCTGAAGGACCTTCAACTTGACTGTGCCTGTGTGATTTGCAACCCACCTGCTCCTCTTGGTACTGTGTGTAGTTGCGCCTGGCACGCTCGACCTTCAGTTCCAGTTTTCGTTGCAGTATGCGGCAGGTGTTTGGCGGTTCGCTGCGTCCCTCTGTCCCTCGGGCAGCTCTGTCTTCATCGATTTCAATGGTTGTTGGCGCATACACTTTGCTGGCACCCCTAAATGCCACCTCAAACTCCAGATCTGACATATGTTTTGGGGCTCCACTGGCACTTTTCTGCAACGGGCTTGGCCATGAGCCTTTGTTTCAATACTTCACTGTTAGGTGACCCCTTACCAGTAAACCTGCAGCACCATCCTCATAGATATTCGACTGTCTGTCCTCGCTGTCAATACCGCTGTCCTCCATGCTTTTACTAAATTTAAACAATTATTTTTGCCCAATAAATATTATTGTAAAAAAACTGCAACCGATGACAAACACAAACAAGTTTTATTATCACTCCGAACTCCAAATCCACCCCATGACTACAGAGCGCAGAATCCAAAAAACAGCTGCAGCGTTTTACTCTTTGGAAAATCAATAACCCCTTTAAATGCGGCGTTGCCAGACTGTTGGGGTATTTGAATTCGCTAAAATGTATTTAGAAATAATATTAAGACAACGAGTCTGTTTATACATATGCACTCTTTATTATATAATTTTAATTTATTTACAAATATTTTAAGAACTTAAATTGCTTTACTCGTTGCACAAATATCGTAGAAAAACACTAAAAAATATATAAAATGAAAATAAGTTTAGGTTTTAGTCACTTTCGTCTATGGATTGAATTTAAATCGAGAATAAATAGGAACAAAAACATAAAATACTAATACTATTTTCTTTTGTGCTGGAAGAAATAATCGCATGGGATATACTAAGTAAGTTGTTCGTTATTTATTATTATCAATATTATTTTTTTTGCTTTTCTCTTTTTATCTCTTGTTGATCTGTTGGCTTTGAAATTAGTGGTTTTTTGGTCTCTCTGCTGGCTTGTGAAATTGTTCATCTGTTTTTCCTGGTTTAAACTCAATTCAATGCAGAAGTCGAACAAAAATGCTAGGCTTGATAGCTTGGTAGTTTGGTATTATGGAATTAAAGCGCATTGGGATGAGGCTGCGCAATCTGGCCAGCCAATGTGCAGGACCTACAACAGAACTTGGCATAGTAGTGGTTAACGCAGTACTTTCCCTCAACGATCAGCTTGCAGTTGGCAAAGAACGGACTATCGACGCACTCGGGAGATACCGGTATGACAGCTGTCAAAAGATGAGCCAGAATTTTAGTTAAATATGAGAGATATATTGATTATACACTTACATTCGATGGTAACCCTCTCCTGGCTGGTATGATAGCTGAAAGTATTACGGGCCATGCATCCATAATCACCTGAATCCGCGGTGGTAACATCGCTTATGACCAAACGATGAGGTTCGGCTGTGAAAAAGGAAGTCACCAATCAGATAATAGATTTGAGAGAGAAAAGATTAAGCCCTTACATGTGATTTGAACACGCTCGTTGTTGTACAGAGGTATATTATCCTTGGTCCAGGTTACATTTGGTGCCGGATAACCCTGCACGGAGCATGCAATTGCAATTGTGGAGCCGGAAGTGTAACTATTCTGCGGATCCAGGCCGATCACGGCTTGAGCATTGACTGTTGGAGAATTCACGTATTAATTGCAGTTTTTTACTATTTATTAGTCAACAGACACAAATCAAACTATTTCGTAAAAAATCATGCAAGAATACTTACTTCTTGGGGTCTGAGGAGGAGGGACATAGACCGGTCGTGATGGCCTATAGGGATAGCTGGGTCTTTGGGTGACCGGTGCCGTTGCTGGGTCAATAATAAACTGCAAGTAATTTGCATCCTCATTGGTAAGGGCGCGGGCAGGACCCACCGCCTTGAGGGTAACATGCAACGAGACGGGGCGTCCTTCATTGTAGGCCTCGCAATTGTACAAACCCAGATCCGACAGCTGTATCGAGTGGAAGTACAGCGAGTAATCACGATTCATCTGCCAGCGACCCTCAACGCCCATTCCCAACCGTCGATTGTTGCGCCACCAATCAACATGAGGCGCCGGATAACCACCAGCCGGACAACGTATCAACGCTGGGCGGTTCAGTTGCACAATTTGTGTGGCATTCTTATCCCCATAGATATAGGCGGGCATATTTCGATGTTCTATTAACATCAACATCAACATCAACATGAACACCAACACCAAATCAACATGCAATAGGGTTAAAAGCAAGCAACATTCACAATTGCGTAAACAAAATCAGTTAGTTTAAATGCCAACACCAATTAATTAAGTAAGAAGCTAAAAATTATTTCGTCTTCCATAAACTGAAGTTCCAAGAGCTGCTGCAAATTTTTCATGTATGTACTTAAGTAGATATAAACACTATTTAGAAAATTAAATATATTTTATATTATAGGCTATTTCCACGACCACTCACATTTGCCACATTTGCTCACATTTGAATGTGGGACATTTTTGGCTTCCCACGACCAAATGTGAAACTGTTAAGACATTTGCCATTCACGCCAACAAATCAACTGTTCTGTTTCTGTGCAAAAATTATAAAAAGCTGACATTTACAACATTTCAATATTTATTTTGATATTAAAATTGGCGCACATTTAATGCCTACCATTTTTATTGAAGAAAATAGCTGGTTAAGGTGATAACTGTTTTTTTCACGAGTTTATCGATAAGCATTAGATAAAAAAAAATACTGAAATTCGCCAGGGTGAATGGGAAAAAATCTTAACATTCATTATGAATGAGCCAAAATGATCTTTCGGATTTTGTACTGAAATGAAGTGAACATTCGGGCCGAATGATGAAAATGGCGTCGAATGTGCCAAATGTGCTGTCGTGGAAATAGGTTATAATAGCCACCTTATGAATACTTAGGTTAAATTCACCCATAAAATTTTGTAAATTTCAATTAGATCGTTAATCAGATAGAAGAGTTGTGACTTTCTTGTTCACATAGTAATACGTAATTTTAAAAGACTCTTCCTTAGCTGTATTACAATCAAATTTAGATTTCTAACGAATGGAAATACCTAATTACAGACATTTTTGAATTTGCAGAACTTTGGTAAGTAGAAGAATTTCTAGCACACGCACCTGTCACTTTCAGAGCAACCTCTCGACGCACAGGCTCGCCGAGTCCGTTACTGGCCACGCAGACATAGGTTCCGTCATCCGTCTGACGCACTTGAACAATGGTCAGATCTCCGTTGGAGGTGAGTACATAGCGACCTTGATTGGTATCGATCTGACAGAAGCGAATATTATAAGTATATAACATTTGAATACTATCAAAAGTTCTGGTTACTTACCAACACATTATTCGTTGACCACGTTATATTGGGGGGCGGGCTTCCGGCTGCGAAGCAGCGGAGTACTGCAATGCCTCCAATCGAGGTCTGCACGTCGAGTTCCTGGGGCCGCTTGGGTTCAAGGCTTGCCTTGACATCGCCTGGATAGATTACAGTGGGAGCGGGAGTATTGGGTCGTCGAGTAGGACGAGCTGGACGCACGCAGAGATGTCCACAGCCAGCGCTGCAGCATTTGTTATCTCCACGACAGTCGGCATCGGTGTAGCATTCCCGGGCACAGTTGCTGGCATTAGCCTGCAGTTGTGGGCAGACACCAGGCTTGTTTATATCGCGACAGACGGGCACAAACTGATCACCTGTGTCGGACACATCCATGGCACATTGTTGGGTGTCGGGGCAAGAGTGACCCTCGCAAGGATTATCGCAGATGCATTGCTCGCACTCTGGTTGAGATTGAGCGGCCTCTCGTCGCACTCCATAGGGACAGCGCAGATCGCGGCATTCGTTCTCGTAGCTCTCGCAGCGATTGGTTGGGATTTCGTTAACCACCTTATTGTTGACAGGTTCTGTGAATAGTTAAAGGTAAAGTCAGGCTTGGCACTCAAAGAAGCATTTCCTAGTCTACGAAGCCACGTGCAGATCTAAATCTAATGAGAGTGCATAAATTACTACTAAAGAATGCAAAGTCTACTCTTAATCTAGCAAGCAGTTGAAGAGTGAGCAAGGTGCAAGTTTAAGTGCCTTGAAGTGGGTATTGAAATGGGTGCAGAGTGCTCATGTGCTGAATTCAAGTGTCAGTCTTGGCAGTCTTACTTCCACATTGATTTGTACATGCATCAAATGAACGGAAATTGTTCTGATTGCCAAAGCAACCCGAGTAGATAAAGGAGACGCAGGTACCACGGTCATCATCGTAGTACCAACGACGTTCCTGGTTCGCGGCCCCGTTGCACCGACCGATGATCACCGGAAGCCGGCAGATATCTACTTACATCGTGACAAAATCAAAACAGAGATAGAATTAAATAAAAACGCCTTTCTTAACTTCCTCAAAAACTGTTACCTTTGGTCGTACCCGATGATGGCTCACGACCAGCCAGACAAACCGTTTCACACTCATAGAGGTCATTGAACCTGTTGCCAGTGCCATCGCAACCACCGAATGTGAAGGGCTCACAGGTTTGACTATCGCGATTGTAGTAGTAACGGGTCTGCCATTGTGTGCAGGGTCCCGTCGTCACCGGCTCATTGCAAACGTCTAACACAGCATATTAATACAACTGGAACGCGATTTAAGTAATTTCATTTCAACTTACCAACTCCCTTAAACTCGCCGCATTGCCGTTCACACTGATCGCGAGTCTCAAACCGATTGCCGTTACCACCGCAGCCGCTGTAGCTGAAGGCGGTACAGGCCATTCTGTCGTTGTCGTAGAACCAAGCCGTAGTGTAGTTATCGCACTCCCCGGCCTCTGGACGTTGTTCGCAAACGGAGTAAGTCTGAAAGAAATGAACCAGGTTATACGGATTTCGAGTCGATCGCTGAATAGCTTACTGGAACTATTACTTCTGGTTCTGGTTCTGGATCTAGATCTGGCTGAGGCAGACAATAGTCCATGCAAAGTTTCTTCGACACAAAGTTATTACGATTTCCGCGACAACCGGTGAACTCGAATTCGTGACAGGCTCCAGTGCGTCCATCGAAATACCAGCGACGAGAGATGTCATTACAACGACCTGGTACGGGGGGCAGGGAGCAAGTATCAAGCACCGGATGGCAGTCATTCTGGCACTGCTCCTCGCTAGCAAAGTTATTCTCGTTGCCACCGCAACCAGAATAGACAAACTCATCGCAAAGACCTTCCTGCTGGTTATAATACCAGCGTGTAATGTTTTCGTTGCAGTTTCCGGCATCCAAAGGCCTGGAACACTTGGCCGTTTCGTCTTCAAGTCGTGTCTCCTCTTCTACGCTTGGAACGCAACGCGCCGAGCAATCTTGTTCAGACTCGAAGCGATTTTCGTTACCGCCGCAGCCACCATAATAGAACTGCTGGCATTGACCCGAAGTTGCGTTGTAGTTCCACTTGAGCACATATTGGTCACAATCGCCAACAGCAGCCGGCTGATCGCACAGGTTTCCGGCAGGCTGTGGTTGGGGCTCAGGTTTGGTCTGCGGCTGGGGCTCGGGTTGTCGTGGCGGCTCCTGTCTTCCACAGCGTTGCAGACAATCCGACTCGGTCTCGAAGCGATTGGCATTGCCGCCGCAGCCGCCATAATAGAACTGACGACAGGCACCACGTGTTTTATCAAAGCTCCACTTGAGCGTATAGTCGTCACAATCTCCACGTTCCTCGGGCTCATCACAGACATCCACTTTGCTCGGGGCTGGTGGGGGAGTAGGGGGCTCCGGTTTCTTCTCGCATCGAGCCAAGCAAGCCTCCTCGCTGGCAAATCGATTCCCATTACCTCCACAGCCGCCATAGTAGAACTGACGACAGGTAGCTTCCTTGGTGTCGTAGTACCAGGCAAATGCATAGTTGGCGCAATCGCCGACCTCGGCGGGAAGATCGCACGTATCCTTGACTAAGATAGTGATACAGTGTTAACTGGGCTTACTCTATTGGGCTGTGGACTTGCGCACATCGAAAGCAGACGCAACAACATTTAAGGCTTACCAACTTGCCGGGGACAATGAGTCTCGCATGATTCCAATGTGGGGAAACTGTTCTTGTTGCCACCGCAACCCGTGTAGTAGAAGGGCAAGCAACGCTTCTCTGTTTCCGAGAAATGCCACCTGGCATGCTTTTCACTGCAATCACCAGTTTGTTTAGGCAGGGAGCATTGCTCTGGGAGTGGGACACGAGTGTGTGACATGCAGGAGTTGGGGATGAAGGATATTGCAAGCAACAAACAATCATGCAAAAACATAAGCCAAGCAAAGTAAAGGAAAATTTAAGAAATTATACCATAAACCAGAATAAAGTAAAGTATATAAAACTAAAATTCAAGCTTAAATGAAGCCCATTCCAAAACATTGATAAAAAGAGCCAAGTTACCCATTTAAGCAACACACAAATGAATTAAATCTCAAACCTTTAAGCACTCCTGGTTGGCGACAACTGTAACTACAGGCATGTTCCGTGGGATAGTTGTTCTTGTTGCCCTTGCAGCCTCCATATCTGAAGGGATGGCAGACATCGGTGTTGTTATCATAGTACCATCGCTCATAGTTGCCATTGCAAGGTCCGCTGTCCTCCGGTTGCTCACAGGGTGCTATTGGGGAAATTGACACATTAAATACGAAGAGAACATCTATGTTTTACTTATTACTTACGCAGGCTTTCGCTGATCGCACACTTGCTCTGGCACTGCTCGAGACTGTCAAAGCGATTGTTGGTTCCATAGCATCCTCCGTATTGGAACTCTTCGCATCGATTGCGATCGGTATCAAAGTACCACTTCTTGGAGAAGGCTGTACAGGGACCAGCGCTCTTGGGAAGAAGGCATACATGTTGACCTTCGTATTCCTGGCATGAATCCTTACATTCAGCCTCGGTCTCAAATCGGTTGCCATTGCCTCCACAGCCACCATACCAGAATCTTGCGCAGCCTCCATAGGATGTGTCAAAGTAATACTTGACGCTAAAGTTGCCGCAAGTGCCTGTCTCCTTGGGAAGACCGCAAGCCTTCTGTGGAGGCTCTTGCACATTCTCGCAACCGCCGAACTTCTCATCCTGAGCCTTGGTAACACCATCTGGGCAACAGCCATACTGAGTCTCCACGCAGGTGCAACCCTCGAAGTTGGGTCCCTGAGCAGGAGTCTTACCGTCTTCGCAGCATTTAAACTCTGTCTGCATACAGTGACAGCCCTGGTTATGTGGTCCCTTGGCAAAGGACAGGCCATCTGGGCAGCAACCAAACTGCATTGTTTCGCAAGGGCAGCCCTCAAATTTGGGTCCCCGAGCAGAGGTGATTTTATCGGGACAGCAACCATGTTGTGTGGTCTCACATGTACATCCTTCCTCTTGAGGTCCACGAGCGGACGTCTTCTGGTCAGGACAGCAACCATACGGGGAGGAACTACATTCGCAACCCTCGAAGTTCTCTCCATAAGCAGGTCGAATGTTATCGGGACAGCAACCATAAGCTGTATTAATACAGCAACCCTCTCCTCCAGGACCGTGAGCAGGCGTCTCATTGTCTGGGCAGCAACCGAAGGGTTCGGAAGTGCAGGCAGCACATCCTTGACCATTGGGACCGGCTGCAGGTGTACGACGATCTGGGCAACAACCATGCTCTGATTTATCACAACCCTGGCGAACTTCTGGCTCGCCGCAGCCTGCAAAGTTTTCACCCTTGGCAGGTGTCTTTCCATCTGGACAGCACGAAAATTCGGTGAAGGAGCAGGACGTGACGGCGGTGTCTGCCTCTGTTGATAGTGAAGTATCACCAGAGCCAGAACCATCGAACTCAGTGGTTGATTCACTTGTTGATTCATCAGTTGTAGTTGTTGGAGGCAGTGTTGTTGGCTCTGGGCATCCCTCATTATCTTCACCCTCTGCTGCAGTATATTTGTCTGGACAACAGCCGAAGAGTGTCTCAGCACATTCAGATTTTGGACAGCCCATGTTGTTCTTGCCTTCGGCTGGAGAAACTCCATCTGAACAGCATCCGAATTCGGTTTCAGCACAAGTTTTCGCAATGGGGCAACCCTCATCGAATGGTCCCTTGGCTGTCGATTTTCCATCGGGACAGCAACCGAATTCTGACTTCTCGCAGTTCTTCTTCTTCGGCTTACATTTACGAAGCTTTCCTTTGTTAGGGGTAAGCGTTGTCTCCCAGGTATGAGGAGTGCTAGAGTCGGTGTCAGAAGAGCTCCAAATGTCACTGGTAGTACCTTCTTCGGTGGACAGCGAGCTACCTGTTGATCCTTCCGACGATGATTCTGAGGTCGGTCCACTTTCGGTTGTCTCAGTAGTAGCTCCACTTTCTGTAGTTGAGGAAACATCAGAAACAGATGACGTAACATCGGTAGATCCTGTGATGTCAGAAGAGTCGATGGAAGAATCAGATCCAGTTGATTTGGTAGAGTCGGTTGAACTTGCAGACTCTGTTGTTTCAGAGACATCGGTGGAACTGGAACTGCCGGTAGACACGGAGATATCAGTAGAGCTGGAGCTAGCATCCACAGTGCTACTTTCAAGAGAAGAATCGGTGCTTGCACCCTCCGTACTAGTTTCTGTTGAATCAGAGCCTTGTACTTTAGTAGACTCTGTTGATTCAGAAGACTTAGTCGCGTCACTAGAGGCATCGGTCGAGCTTTCAGTCTCGTCAGTGCAATCATCAGGACATCCAGTAGTTGAATCATCGGTAGATCCATCGGACGATCCAATAGTTGAGCTCTCAGTCGAACCATCTGATGACCCATCAGTCGAACTATCAGAGGATCCATCAGTTGAACCTGTGGTGCCATCCGTAGATAAATCAGCAGAGCTGGTTCTTTCGGTGCTGCCTGCGATATCGGTCGATTCAGTGATGCCAGATGTTGTATCGGAAGACTCGCTCGATGCATTAGTGGTTCCGTCACTAGTGATGCTAGTTGATTCTGATGAGCTCTCTGTTGAAGATGAAGCCAGCGAACTTGTCGGTTCGGTTGTTTCTGTTGAAATTTCAGGAGTTGTTTCCGTTGATGTTGAGATTGTCGTATCTGTAGATACTGATGATTCCGTGCTAGAACTTTCAGTAGAAACTGATGCGGATGTTGTACTAGAATCAGTCGAATCTGAAGAAACCGTGGTACTAGACACCAAAGATGTTGTGTCTGAGGATCCACTTGAGGAACCATCAGTAGAACTCGAAGCATCAGAGCTTGAGGCATCTGTTGAGCTTCCTGCAACTGTTGTACCGGTGGCATCTGTTGAGCCTGAGCCATTTGTTGAGCTAAAGGATTCTGTAGAGCTTGACGCTTCTGTTGAGCCTGAAACATCTGTTGATACTGAGCCATCTGTTGATCCTGATACAACAGTTGAGCCTGATACATCAGTTGAGCTGGATGCGCCTGTCGAGCCAGACACATCTGTAGAGCTTGAGGCCTCTGTTGAGCTCGAGTCCTCAGTAGAACCTGACACATCTGATGAGCTTGATGCATCTGTCGATTGGGAAACATCTGTAGAGCCTGACGCATCTGTGGAGCCTGAGACATCCGTTGAGCCGCTTGAAACTTCGCTAGAAGTATCTATAGATGATGCGGATACGGTAGATGAGGATAAGTCTGATTCAGTGGTATCGGAAGTCTTTTCAGTTGATAGGCTTGTGACGTCCGAGGTTGATTTGTCTGTTGAACTAGATTCATCAGTAAAGTCATCTCCGCTACCTTCAGTTGAAATGGGGCTATCTGAAGTAGATTCGGAGCCTGAGCCTTCGACTGTGCTTTCAGTTGTGTCAGAAGAATCTCCTGAAGACGTGTATGGACTATCACTCAACATTAGATCGTCATTGGTAATTGAAGTCATCGTGTCTGTCGCATCATCTAAGTCAACCACCTCGGTGGCTTTCGTTTCATCTGTGGTCATAAATGATGAACTGACCAAATCAAACTCATCATCTGGCTCACAGTCCGCATCACCTTCCTCAATGGGCTTATCAGTATTACTGACAGGCAGCAATTCATCCTTAGTGCAAGGTTGTGTATTACATTTTTCCGAAATCGATTCAACCTTGGACCCATCGCAGTTGAGGGACTTGGTGCCATTTGATAAGCATAAGACCTCACGAGTTCGCTCTCCTCCACCACATGGCTTGCTACAATGCCCGAACGGTCCAGTGAACCATTGTCCAGGACATTCCTTTTCCTCGCCCTCGCAGTCCTGCTGTGACTCAGGTTTCGTATCTGCAGCGCACTTGGAGCTATCCACTGTAGTAACACTCTTGCCGTCAAAGACTCCGCACATGACGATACGGGACTGAACGCCCTTTCCACAAGACGCTGAGCACTTGCTCCATTCGGATGTAAACCATTGAGACTCACACTTCGACGATGTGCACGATCTGGACAACTCAGGAGCCTTTGCTCCACAGAACTTCTCTGGATAGACCTTTCCATCCTTGGAGCCGCAAATCGCAGTCCGAGTTTCAGTATTCTGGCCGCAGGCTTCACACTAATAGCAAAATGGGTTAAGCTTTCGAATGTAAATTATATCTCTAAATTACTTACACCACTCCACTGAGATACGATCCAATCTACGCCCTCACAAGGTGCCAAAAGACAAGTCCTTTCGACCTCAGGCTTATCCTCCACACAATCCTCGTCGGGCAGAACGCGCTTGCGACCATTCTCTTTGATGAAGCATGTCACCTTCCTGGTCTCCTTACCCTCTCCACACAACTTGTCGCAAGGCTTCCAGGGATCGGAATGATATTTAGGACAGTTCTTGACATCACGATTACACTCCTGAACTGTCGCTGGCTTGTTTCCAACTTCCTTAAGACAAACGGCATCATCTTCAGCAGTGTGAACTCTACAAAATTAGATATTAGTATCTGACACTCTTTGATATATAAAGGTCAATTTACCCATCAGAGGAAATGCGTTCACAAGTAATGGTACGATTTTGGAAACCATCTGATCCACAACCCTTGGAGCACTTATTCCATTCACCCTCGACCCAGTGTGGAGCACATGGCTCAACACCGCAGACCTGAGTCTCATCTGGCTTTGACTGAGCATCGCAAAGAGTCTGATCGACCTCTTGCAAGTTGATGCGATTGTGGCAGGTAACCTGACGGGACTGAGTGCCGCCTCCGCAGGTGGCGCTGCAAGGTCCAAACTCCCGATGCGTCCACGTATGAGCATCAGGCTGTTTGCGGCTCAGTGATTCCGGAATGCTGTATTCATAGTCAACGCTCACATTCTTGTCCTGCACCAACATAACAATGTAGATGTTCTCGGAAATGGGACCACTGGATGTCAGCTGATCGGGAGCCGCAAATCCCATAGGCTTGCGTTCATAATTCCACCAGGCGCCCGCAAAGAATATGGGACGGGGAAAATCGATGCGCCAGTTGCCGTTGACATAGTAATGTCCTGTCTGATTGCGACAGGCCAGATAGTTGTTCGATGGTGCTGATTCCTGAATGCGAATGTTCGTGGCTCCTTCGGGGATGAGCAGAAGATCGTTGTAGCCAGGAGCAAGATCACTAGAGACGTAGGTGTTTTGAAGGGTCTTGCAGGTGCTACCATTTCCACCGCACTTTCGGCATTTATCCTCCTTGGCATTGCTGCCCAGCATCATATCGCAGCCAACGGGCATGCACTGTCCATTCACACAGACGTCCAAACTCTTGTCATTACACCGTGTGCCATCCACAACCTTCTCTTTATGGCGGTAGTAGAAGCGTTCGCCCTTTGGCATGCAGTTAAGCTCGCAGGGATTTGCCGCATTTGTGTAGGGCACCCACTCATGGAGGACACCATCAAATTCGGTGTCGTCGAAGCGGGAGCACTGCTGCGACCTAAAGTCCGGCTCCTCCTCTGGACAGTCCTGAGTGTTACAGGAATAGTAACGACGACTGCCACCAGTGCACATAGCTTCGCCATTGTAGCTGGGTTGCAAAGGATTTGACACATTGTATTAGTGGTAGAGGGACTACAGCTATCAATACTCACTCTCTACGCAGACATTCGCGTGTCTGATAGGACACACCGCCTCCACAGGTGCGAGAGCAAGCGGAGTTGGAACTCCAATCCGTCCACTCATTAGGATCATTACCCTCGCCTCCGGGTGTCACGGAGCTTTCGGGCAAATATAAATTCGCTCCATACTGTCTTTTTGCACGTAGTCCAGGCTAGTAAGAGTCCAGGCAGAGTCATAGTTATAGTATTTAAACAGGATTGGAAAAAGAATATACTTACGAATCTACTTTGTGAGTTCTGTATGCCAATTAGGACAATGAATGCTACCAAGGCAGTTGAGCTGTAAGAAAGTGTAGCAAAAATTTAATTAAAATGTTGTAAATAAAAGCATCTCTTAGCTCTCATAATTCACACGGACTGTCATTCATTAAACTCATGGGGCACACGTGTTGACTTGTTGCAAATATTTGTTGACTTTGCCGCATGCTTCGTCGGCCATACAGACTCATTAAACGTCCAACAGCCGGACGCGAGTAGAGGGACGGGACTCAGACACTTGTCAACGACTTTCTCAAAGAGGCATGCCACATCCAGCAAAAGGTGTACAAATAAACTTTTCTAGGGCTTCACAACAACAATGGCAACATGAACTTGTTTTTTTTCTTCCTCTCTGTGGTCAAAGCAAACAAACATTGAACTTGTTTTTGCATTGCCCAGCGGAGTGGGAGCTCAATGAAACTTGGTCAAGTCAAATTTTGCAATTGCTCTTTGCAAGGAATTTTTATTGTGCGCCGCCGCGTTGGTCATAAATATGCAGTGCCACATAAACAAGACATAATTTAGCAGCGCTTCCTGCCGATTTGCCAAAAAGAAGAAATGAGAAGAAGGAGAAGAACAAGCAAATAATAAGTACCCGCCAGCAGAGAATATATGATTATGCCGCAGACAAGGCGACGCCGCAGTCGGAGCCGCAGCCACCACCAGAGCCGAGGACAAGTTGCGTGAATATGTCAAAAGCGTTCAATGTTGCAGGCAACTCCTCTCCGCTCCTCCGTATCCCTGCCACAACTCTAATGCTCTGCTCAATGTTGGTGGCTTGCCAATTTAATTTTTGATGCTGCGTGCAAGGAGCCTGCGTTTTGTTACACTTGGACGCCTTCGACTGACTTCGACTGACTTTGCCTTGGACTGCAGGGCACAGCAGGGTGTTCTGCTTATGACAGGGCCAGGAGGCACGCCAAGTGTGCCCATAATTTTTATGCTTCTGTGTTGGCATTTTAATGCAATTTGAGCGCATTTCCCTTTTGAAACCAATGCCAGGACACCTATTGCTTTGGCAAGTGTGCTATGACAGCGCCAGAACACCGACAACACCAACAATAACAACAATAACAACAATAGCAACAACAAAGACAACACCAAGGCACACATTTCACAGTCCATTGAGCCGGAGCTGCCTTGAGCTCAAGGCGGCGTCGCTCAGACGCCTTCTTAGCCATTGCGTCACGCAAACAGGATACGCCAGCAGGACTCGCACCCATACTCAGACCAATCCGAGTCCAATGCGGACCAGGCGACAACAACGACGCGCTATTAATTGGGTAGTTCAAGAAAATATGCTGAGGTTGCACAAACCGCGACCAGTTCGTGATTTCATTTTTTTTTTTTATTTGCGGCTACTGCTGATTACGCAAAAATCTGCACCACGTGAAACATTTCCGAATAATGCTAAAAATATATGTATATGTATATAGACACATATATATGTACTCTATGCGTGTCACAGTCAGTAGTTGACACATATGGCGGATGCCACGTGACACAAACATAAACAGTTGCCGCAATCGTCAAATTATTCAGATGAGCTGGATGACACAACAACAAACACCACCACCGTCTCCACCACACCATGTCAAACAAACAGCGGAAATGCTAAATGTTCAGATGAAACTTGACAACAAAACCACAACATCAGATAATGCACATGGTCAGGTTAATATGCTTACCAAAGCAGACGCAATGAATCGCCATTGTTCTGGCCCCAATTGGATTATAGTCGTCAATCTGGGACAGCCCACTGCACTAATGGCCAAGATCAAGGCACCCCAACTTTCCACACGCGGTGTGGTTCAATTAACAGGGCCAGTTAAACCGAAAAGAAAGGATTTCATTTAAACAATCAAACAATGGACTCCATTGTTCAAGGTCCGCTTCAGTTACAACTCTGCCAGACAATGGGAAAAGAGAGTTGCTTTGGTCAAACATGTAAACATATTGTAAGTTAGGAACGCCTTTACATATATTCACAAAATAATACAAATAAATTGTGAAGATTTTATAGAAATCCATTCAATGTATTCAATTGTAAAATGCATTTAGTATTGAACATACAATTATAGATAGTCATTCATCCGAATCTAATCAAGGTTCATATTCTTGTATTTTAATTTCCGTCTGAGTAAAACATAAAATACAAATAAATTTAAATCTTCTAACTATAGTAAATTTACAAAATTATTAAAAAATGTAAGACTAAAAATAAATGCAAGGTAAATGTGCATAAAATATATTAATTGTATTTGCGTTTAAATATTTATCCCAAAATAAAGAAAAAAGATACTCAAAAACGGTTATAACTTTATTTTTTGATTGATAACTATTGGAACACCCTTATTACACTCAGGATCTGAAAAATTTAATTAAAAATAAAATACTTGCAACACTAAATAAAGACTAGAGAATATCTTCAGATAATATTTTATTTCATTTAAATTAAATTTAAAATATATTCAGTTTAGTATATATCTTATTTCTTGACTCTTGATTAGAGACATCATTCAACAACTGACAATGTTAATGCATGTTTTACATAAGTAAATACATATATATATGTATTTCAAGTTTTGGAAACTGGGTCGCAATATTTTTCGAGAGGGGGAAGGGGATGTTTGTTCAAATTTACTTCACATCCTATGGATGCTCTGGCACTTGTATTCAGAATCCCAGGCAAGTGGCAACAAGTGCAGCTTGTTGTTGCAATGGCCATCATAAATAACGCGTCTGCTAATGAGGCGCAACAACAGCAACCACAACAACCACATCAAGCACAACAACAACGATAACAACAATAACAAGAGCACTTACTCGACAAGTGCCTGCACTTAGCCACTAAAACTCAAGACCAAAAACAAATTACATTTAAATTCTATGTTAAACAAAACTCAAAACTAACAGAAATAAGTATGTGGCAAGTTGAAGGAAATTTAAACAAAGCTAAAACCTGTAAAAAGCAATATAAATCGAGGGCAGAATCCACACCTGAATATAGAAGGCAGATAAATTGAAGGCGGTTGATTTGTTTACGTTAACACATGACTCATCGCCGAGGTCGTGGCAAGCAAACGCCCCCACTTAGGCCAACAAGATGGAGGGGCAAAAAGGGGGCAACTCTTCGCGCAGTTTCCCATGCCACTTGATTAACCCAAAGTAGTTGCCGCAGTTGGGGCCACAGGGTCAGGCAGGCAGTGCCGCCTGTTCTATTTAAAAGTACAAGAATGCACTGAGAGCAAATCGAAAAGTGCGGCATGCAACATTCGTGCGTACCATGCAGATGCCACAGCGGCAACAGTTGAAACCCTAGGCATATTTTGCAGCTCCGGGGCCTTTGATGAAGATGGAATGTCCCTTTCCCCTAGTTGCCAGCTGCAATCATTTGACCCCAGCTGCCCCTCCACTTTCAATGTTGATGTTGATTGAAAAATATGTTGGTATTTCTTATTTGGTTCAATGGAATTGCAACTGATTTCATTGCAACAAATTGAAACGCAGTTACCAGAGTTGACCCTCAGTGGGGATCTATCTACATAGAGACATATACGAGTATGTATGCCGCAAACGCTTACTTCATCAAATCGTTACCTTGTAGCACAGTGTAGTTTAATCAGCCTCATTAGACTGCGGCTGCATTCAAGGCAGTATTGCTGATGTGCCCCCAAAGCATCTTTCAGCAATTATATGCAGCCCTTGTCTTAGCCTCATTAGTTGAAAGGATACGTTGCCATTTTACATGTTGCACGCACACACAAGCACAAGTGTGTGTGTGTGTGTGTGTGTGTGTGTGTGTGTGTGTAAGTGTGCGTGTGTGTGGAGACGTGCAAATACAATTACATAGTCATACAATTATCGCAAGACAAACACAGACTAATGCGAAACGCCAAATTGTGGCTGAGGTGTGGCAAGGTAAATGCTGCCGCTGTCGTTGCCGCTGTGGCTGTGGCTGTGACTGCGACTGCCACTGATGCTGAGGATGACTCTATGAGGATGCATCGACAACGACATTTGTTGCAAACGGATGTAAATGTTTGCATTGCTGAAATTTTAATTGCATTTACATAAAGCAACGCACACAGAAAACTCAATTCGGACTAAACTCAGCCTGAATGTCATTTTGACTGCCAGCCAGGCACTTGCCTCGCCATGGATATCCATGCAATTATCAATTTCAAAATTAATTAAACTTAATTGAGTAGTGAAAATAATAAACATTATAATGCAGACACAGACTCATTTCTTTATTGAACTATCCACCTACAGAACAGGGTTATGCTATAGTCAAGATTATGCTTGTATGACTCACTGTGTGCCACGAACAAAATTGCAGCTTTTTGGGGCTAAAAGGCACTTTAGCAACAGCAGCAGCAACAGCAGCAGCAGCAGCAGCAAAAGCAGCAACAACAAAGTTTGCATAAATGCCTAATGAAATATTTGTCACGCATTTGAGCCAACGAGCAAAGCAAATGAGCAAACAGAATGCACAGTTAAGCAGAGTCGAAGATTGACAATAAGAAACAGGCAGAGACAGAGCGAGAGGGCATAATCGCTTAGACAGAGAGAGCAATAGAGTCGAAGACGACTGCATTTCACTTCAGAGCGAACTGCAACAACTTACTGACCCATAAATTTCACTGCTTGACAGTTGGGCCGAGAGCGAGCCAAATGTTTGACTTGGCAATAACAACAAACACTTGTAAACAAAATTTTATGGCAAATGTTTCATCGGAGAAGCGACCACTTGAAATGCAATATGCGCGACTCAGTCGCCACAGCAGCATTGGAGTGCATGGAGTACAGCTAATTAGAGGCATCATAATGCCCTCAACGCCTTTCTCGCTCCCTCCCCAACACTCCCTCGCACACCAAGCTCAGCTTCAGTCTCAGTCTCAGTCTCACTCTCAGTCTAAGCTATAGGCAAACATTGGCAAATTTCTATTTGCTCAACTCATTTGGTACAAGATTGCAACAAGCTCAGACGAGTGTCTTCAAGTTGTACGAATATGAGTACAAACACTCATTCGAGTACTACTCTGGCCGCACTCATAACTAATAGCAAAGAATTCATAAACTTTTGCTTTCCGAACTTTGTACTCAGTCTCTAAAATAAACAGTGAATACTGAAAATAGATTCACAGGATGCTCTATGCTCTGGCATATTTCACCACCTAATTACCTGCAGAATTTTTATAGATATTTACATTACTTTTTAGCTAATAAATTAGATACTTAGCATTAATAAAGAAACACACTAAAAAATGTGTTGAATTATTCAAGTTATGCCTTCTTTCTGAGCAATTTATGTTCGTTTTATACTCTTTAAAGCCTTGTACAAATAAACAGATGTAAAAAATCAGCAAAAAAAAATGCATCTGCCATCGAAAATGTTGCATTATTTGTTTTATTATTTATAATTCAACTTCAAAGTACCATTGCAAATATTTGCAGAACTTTACGTTACATAAATGTTGGCAAATTTTAAAATCTCTAAATACCTCATAAAGTTGAAACAAAATAAACACATTTGAGTAAAGGGAATATGCAACCTATTGTTGAAAGTTTCTACTAGAAAGAGGTAATGCAAATATTTGCTTTGAGATATTTTTTTTCGGATTATCGCACTAATGAGTAACAGTTAGAGCAAAGGATGTTTTTAAGAATATATGAAATGAATACATCATACCCATACGAAAAACAAATATTTAAAACTGGCAATACATTTTTGTTATATTTTATATATCACATAGTTTGCCGAATATGTTTAGTCAATTTATTTAGATATAATTGATATTGCCATAACTCTTAGGAATTCGATAATTGTTTGCGAAACTTCACATGCTCTAATGTGTATTTTGCAGCTAAATTTGAGCGATCATCAATCTTATTCCTTTGGTACATCTGAAAAGATTGCATAACTATTGCCTCTATTAAAGTTTTCTAACGCATCTATATAAAGCTTATATATTTTGATATTGCCATCACGTACAAGATGTTAAATTTGTGTCTCAAATTCTTTATCCTTGAGATCGTGACGCACAACAGTTGCTATTATTTACAGTAATGGCATTTTAAGATAAAATGCGAATTGTACCCAATTTTAACTAACGGATGGTCTAACTGACGGGCGAAATGTAGAACAGACATTGATTTATAACGTAATTATCAGGCAGAATTTGAATTCTTATTCTTAGCGCTGACGGCAGCGAGTTTCTTCCCATTTTCTATTAACTGTTGCAATGCCAGGTGGAGGATGAAGCCGTCGACGTGTACTACCAGAATATAGTGTTGTAACGTTGCAAGAAGCTGATGCAGTTGCATTCTCATAATGTCGTAAAGTTCTTTTATCCCTTTTCGATTTCAATTTGGGCATTATTTTGCTCCTGTTCTGTCATCGGTATGCAAGTCACGACTGCAACATTCACCAACAACAACAGCAGCAGCAACAAAATCAGCAGCAGCAGCAGCAACATGCGGCAAGCAGCAATCAACTTGCGTCTTTAGCCGGCAGTCAAAACATTTTTATGGTTTTTGGTTCGTCTGCTCTCTGTTTCACTTGTTGCTCTCTGTAGTTGTTGCTGCTGTTGTTGATGCTGAACAGCTTTTTAGGCAGAATTTACTGCTGCTGCATGTGACGCATCTCGTTGACCCCGTCCCCCTCTCTGACCGCCTTTCTTTCTCTCTCTCTCTCTCACTGTCACTCGTTTACTTTGCAGAAATTTTGGATATTTCTGCCGTCAAGCAATTTTTTGTTTTTCATTTTTGGCTGTTTTTCTTGGTGGTTTTGCGGCTTGTTTCAGCCTCTGCAATTTGGCGACGCCGCGCCGTATTTTGTGCGTTTTGTTTTGGGGCATCCTTTTTATCTTCCGCGTTGCTGCGTGCGTCGACCTTTTGCTCGAATGCCTGGGCCCGACTATCGATATAATTATGTACATACGGGCACAGATACAGATACATATAAGTTGTGCCGTTTTTAGACGAAATATTAACATATTTGCAGCAGGGAGTCAGCGTTTGATTTAGCGCGGGACTTTGGAATAATTAAACGCGTCGACGTCGGCAGCCTTTGTTAATTAAGCATAATGCATAAAGTCATGGGAACAAGATCTGCAGATCTTTTGCCTCAGAATTATATGATCATTAACTGCCACTGACACTAGGGGGGACGTTAAGCACACATGTTGCAGCATGCAGCATGCAGCATGCAGCATGGCCGCCATGAACTTGGTTTGTAATTGAGCCATGAAAGGATAGCCGAGGCAGCTGTAACTTCAACAACAAGGAGACTCGTTTGTCTAAGCCTTTAATTCGACTTGCATTTAATTTGCTGCTCATTTGCCGCATCATTCGATATTCACATTAAATCCATTTAGCTCAACTGCAATGCGCATCATCAAATTTCAAGGAAAATCTCTGCCACATTTGAGGCACATTTCCGGCGTATTTTTCGCAGCTGAATCAAAGGCAAATGGTAATCCCCTTGGAGCACCTACAACATTAGATCAGCGTTTATTTAAACTATTTATTTCTGGCGATTAAGTCTCAATTATGCAAGCGGAGTGTTTATGTTTGCCTCGTGCCTCTTGTGTGCATGACTTTGCCGCTTCTTGGGGCAACTTGGCAACATTGTGTGCGTGTATCATTTTCATGGCATCAATTTGGGGAATTTATTGTTTATACTTAGTTAAACGCACACAAACACTTAATAAACAATTTAGCCAATATTCATGCTGTTTTTTGTTGTAGTTATCGTTGTTGCTGCAATTGTTGCTAGTGGAAATTTAGTACTTTTCGCCGGAAAATTATAGCCAAAACATAACAAACACTCTGCAGAGACTCATATGAATATAAAATCGAAGAGATATCAGTATCTGTATTGTGTAAGACTTTATTTTTGGCAATTAACTTGAACTACATAAATTCCGATTCGGCTATGAATAATCGAAACGGATTGTGTACATATATCAAAATATTGACTTAAATTAGAGTTAAGCTTTCTGTTGATTGTTTTTTTGACGCTGATCTTCAAATCATTAAAAATTGAGTCAAGTTCAAAGACGTTACGAGTCACAAAGTTTCGCTTTGTGTAATGACAGCAAGTGTTATGGCCAACTTAATGGCCACACAAAGCAAAAACACACAAACTCATGCAACAAGTGCCCTAAAATGTTTAGTTTGTACTATTAAACCAGAGACGTAATTGTTAAGAGACACTGTCTATTGACCCGGCCCAAAGCTGTTGCTCCCTTATAGCCTTAAAAGTTGAAAAACTACAAAAAATTTTTCAAAAAAACTTGAATAGATTGTGAAATTTCCTAATACTTTCATAGCCAGAATTTCTCAAGAATACTAGATATATCTATAGTTTTTTGGGGAATATTTTAAATATATATTCCCGCGAATTTTGATTCAATCTGTAATCATCAGACACGTGTCGTTAGACGGGTCATATGTTGGCCACATTCTGACGCAATTCCGCAGAACAAAGCGGGCCCAAAAGCCAAACAACACCAACAAGAGCGACAACGGCCTCGGTGGCTGCATCTGCTGCTGCTGCCGTTGACAATGAGGAAAACTGATTTTCCTATATTTTTGTATTTTTTTTTTTTTTCAAGTGGCAAAGGCAGTTTTTCGCAAAAACTTTAAAATACTTGACGAATGGATGCGCTAACTGGCAGTTGGTCAGAGTCTGGTGGAGGGAACAAGTTTCGAGTGTTTAATAGGCATTTGTGTGTCGGCCACCGCGTCGGCAGCTTTATGACTTTGGCCAAAAATAAAACTCACACAGTGCTGCGGTCATCTGCCAACTGGCAAATGCCAGCGCTTTAGATCATACAAAAGATATGTCCAGTCTGGTGTCTGGTGCGTGAGAGCAACTGCCTCAGCTTCATCAAGATCTATCAGCGGCAGCAGAGCATCTGAGTCGCTGTCAACTTTGAACTGCTTGCCTGTTTCACTTCAATACCAAAGTTTTCCATGTTTTTTTTTTTTAATCTTTACCTTGTGCTGATGCTTTTTGTTTTTGGGGTAGCACTTCAAAGCACACGCACTTCACCTACGCCGGGCACCCAATTTAGACGCAACTCTTGGGGATAAATATTTACATTTCAATACGAAATTTTGATTTGATTTTTGTGTTCGCACACACACACACCCCTACACACACAAACACATAATACAGGCATATTTCTAAAGCTAACAAAAGCAGCGGTAAAACAAAACGGCTGTCGATACAGGTAACATCCAACAGGCAACGGATTTACTTTTGGCCAATAGCCAGTGGACAGGGGAGTACATTTTTTAACCGGAAATTTCAATATGGGTCAGCATTCCCAATATGCAATATTTTAAAATGAAGACATTCCTTTAATATTAGTTAGTTGGAATACTTGACTGCCTTTATAGCTCCTGCATAAAAAACTGTGCTATACACGTAATTAAACGAAAATTGTGGCTGAGTTTCTAACATAAAAGTTTGCTCTTCTTTTATGACTCGCATAATTGTTTAGATTGCAGCTGTGGAAATTCCTGGAAGCTGTTAAAATAAAGAGACCATAGACTATATAGAAAATCTCTTAAAGTGATTTGTCATCTAATTATTTTATAAAATACTTTTTCAAGCTTGTGTGTTTGCACTTTATAAAAAAGCATCTGCTTAATAGCTGACAGCAATCAGGACAAACAGGATGCTTTGGAAATTGTTGGAAAAATGTTGCAATTTTCATTAACAAACTTCAATTAAGTGGGCAATGTAATTTGGCATGCAAACAGAATGTTGGCCAGGATAATAGCAGTCGCGCAGTGTCAATACCGGAGCGCCTGTTGCTCAGTCAGCACGTACACAGGACATACTCCCTCACACACACACACACACACAGAGAGAGAGAGAGAGAGAGAGAGACATGTGAGCGGTAGCAGGACATTCAGTGGATGCAGTCAGCCAACCAGCCAGGCAGGAGTCAAGTCAAGTGTTTGCACATGTAGTTCAAATGAAATTAAAATTCGCATTCACACTGTAATTTGTGGGCCACACAAAAGGAATCAATTTCATGCCAAACACGATAGTGGTGCTCATGGTGCTGCTGGATGTCAATTGTATCTGTGGGATACATATTTGTCAGATGCTTACCGCAACCGCCTCGATAAATCCATTTCGCTGCTGATTTGTATTAATCGACAGCGTTTGGCTCTCCACTTGACAAACTTCTTGGACAAATAACACAAATGCGTATACTATATATGTATATATTTTTATTTATATGTATGTATGTTTATATGGAAGTCCACTTGAAATGTATCTCACTTGAGTTTTAATTATTTTTGCACAGTTATCACAATGAAATCGAACATTTGTACGCACTTGCGCTTGCGCATTGCCAACAAGGACACGTTTAAGGGGGAGGAATAGGAGGAGGACAATTCACTAGACTTTATCGGTGTCCTCGATATCCTTCTCGCTACACGATCACAATCACAATCACGATCACACCACACCCGCAGGGTTAGAGCGCACGCCACCAACTGATCTGTACGAGACACGATCGCTCTAATTCTGCTCCAGCACCACAAGGCCTCGTTTCTGCCTCTGCTTCTGCCTCTGCCTCAGTCGCTGTTGCTGCTGCTGTCGACGATCGCTGTCGGCGTCAAAGCATTTGTGGCGATAGTGACTTTGTGCTTCCGTTTGCCTTTTGTGTGTTCTCTCCCTCTAATCAGCGAACAACTGGATAAAGGGTTTAGGCAGTTACTCTTTGAATATGAGATATTCCAAAATTCGAGTGGTTTTAAATAAATTGAAACAGTCGCGATCACTGACGATGCAATTGATCCTTTTCAACCGGCTTCTCACAGCCCACACAGAAGACTGACTTCGATGCGCTTCTTGTAAACAGGGTTTCACTCTCTATCTCCAACTGGTTCTCTACCTCTCTTTCTCTTTCTCACTCTCTTTGTCTTTCTCAGCAACTTTGCAAGTGATCTTCATGCGTTGCACGCGTGTGAAGATCGCGATGTATGCGTGGTGTTGAAAATATCTGACAGTTGAGGATTCAAAGTCGCTCACATGTTGAAATTGAAATTAAAGTTGCAGTCAAGATCATTTAACGACCCTAATGAGCGGATACTGATGAACACATGTCGACAGCATTACAGAAGCGAGGGTCCTTTGTCGATCCTTATCCATAATATACACATCTACATTCATATACATGTACATCGCTCATTTCGGCTTAATTGCTGCCAACACATGTGAATGTTTACTTTGATTTTGCATTTTTTAACAAGCCAGACAAATTTAGACACAGGGCAGGACACATGATATGCATATGCAACTGCATCTCCATTAAATGCTGTGGGATGTTGCAGACAAATTCATTCAACAATTTCACCAGCGACATTGCCGGACATATCGAAATACATTGTATCTGTTACTATTAATTGTACGAGTTCATTCATAAATTACTAATTTTTTAATATCTTAGTCATTTCGTCTGCTGAATATTTCCGCTTTCCTATTTTATTCAATTTCCGTGTCTCGAATCTCAACAACTGATATAGCATAATCTCCACGAGTAGTCCCTGTTTCCGTTGGTTTTATTTTTGGGGTTCTAAAAAATGCGCTACTGTTATCATCCGATACGGAACCACAAACTTAACGTATAGGTTTTTTTAAGCGTGCTTCATGCACACTGTCACAAAAACTATGTTACTTTTATGAAACAATAATTTCGACTATAACTTACCAACATATAGCAACAATTAAAAAAAGTGTTAAATCTCAAATTTAAAAATTCTTTTCCTTTTCATGCAATTTCTAATTTGTTGACTTATGTTTAGCTTAAATTGTGTGACTTAATAAATAATTTACTAGTTCCTTTATACAAGATTAGTCGCTTTGAAGTAAAGCTATTTTGTGTTGAGTACAACTTCGGAATTTATATTAATATTACGTTTGATATTCCTAAATTTAAATATATGGTATCTGTGATAATAACATAGAGATGTCTGTGGTTGACACAACAAAACTAAATCTAAGTGTGCTAATACTTAGTTTAAACTTTATAAAATGCTTAATAAAATATGAAGAAAATATTCTTTGATACACAAACTTTGACCACACAATACATTTCTACTCATTTATAGTTGAAAAGTTTAAGCGTATCCGAATTCAGTCAAATTTATTACATAATATTTAAAGTACATATTGTCTAGACTTTCGTACCAATGTTATATTTCAGATTGAGTTATATAAGCTCGTTATCCAATGCCTAAAAATAGAATAGGGTTTTATCAAGAGGGCCACAGGGAAAATTAGCTAATTCGAGCAAGTAAGCCGCAGTGCGAATAACAAAAAGCCGAGCAAAATTCAAGGCAAACATTTAATACAGAATTGCGATTATATTAAATAATATGTATAATATGCGATGTGGTTTAAATAAAAAGCATTCATTCATGAATGTTGACTGTAGAACTAAGCGCTAATTGGCCACCCTCAACGGAAATCGTTTATCAGAAAAGCAAGAAGAAAACGCTCTGGTCTGGTCTGGTCTGGTTAGATTCTCAGCCTATGCCTTGGTGTGGGTGAACTCCAATTAGGATTGCTTTGACCCATTTAGGCAGCTTCCGTCATGGCATGCACATGGACAGCCAGGGGCGCTCTCAGTCGCAGTCTGCGTCGCCGTCGTGGTTGTCGCAGCGGTTGCTAACGGCTTATCAGCGACAGTTTCGCTGCGGCAGCGACGTTATCCTAAGCACAAGGCATGTGGGTGAAGGGTGGCAGTAGCAGCAGTAAGATCAACAGGAAGTCGGATAATGGGATTCGGTTTATATACACAATATATAATACAAAACTATAGATATATGTAAAGCTGATAACAAAATAAGCGGCAAACAATAGAAAGTCTGCTCTCAAGCGGCAAAGTCACTAGAAACCAGGATCCCAATCCGTTTGCTGTGCTTCCATGTGCGTCGTATAGCATTGCAATGTGTCGCCCGCTTGTGGCAACACCTTCGTGTCCTTAAGCCGCAATCCACATTCCACATCTTTCTTAATCGAATCCACCTCGTTTTTCAAATGCCGCATCGACTCCAAGGCGCCATCGTAAATAATCTCTCCATCTCTGAGAAGCCGAAACCTTTGGCTTTTCTTGAGAACGCCTTTGGTGCAACGGCAGCCAGCGACAGGAATCTCCTTGCGTCCCTCATTGATGAAGAAGTGTTGCAGCACATTGGCTTCGCCAAGTTGCTCCTCGACCTCTACAGATGGCAGTTTGCTGCTGAGCTGCTCCTTTAGATCATCAATCAGATGATAAATGACATTGTAACTCTTCACAGTCACATCCCTGGCCAACTTTGGCTGTGGTGTTTCCACAGAAAACGCATAGATGATGGCATTAAAGGCCTTAGCCAGCTCAAGGTCACCTTCTGTGACATTGCCCACGCCATAATGCACAATGTCCAGGCGGCAGCGATCATTGCTATTGTAAGTTTCAAGTACATCCAGTAAGGCCTCCACAGATCCGTGCACATCACCCTTGATGATGACACTGACTCGGGGACAACCATCATTCGGATCAACCTGTTTAACCCTCTGACCTCCTCGCACTCTAAACCTTCCAGCCAGTCGGCGAGCCTCGCGCTCCGCTCGGTACTTGGCCTGATGCTCCTCCTCCTTTTTACGAATCTCATCGCTGCTCGATTCGATCTTCTCCTGCTGAGCCTGGTGCTCGCGATACTTCACAACAGCATGCGCCTTTTTCTGTAATAATAATAATAATATTAAAATAAACTGCATTCCCTGCTTTAAAGCACCTCTTACCTCCGATTCCACCTCCAGTATCAACTCACCGGCAAGTGGCAGCTCTCGCCAGCCGAGGATTTCCACTGGCGTACCTGGAGGAGCCTCTATCATCGGTTGACCATTGTGATCAAATAGTCCACGCACCTTGGCATGTGACAGGCCGCTCACCAAGATCGAACCCTTTCGCAACGTGCCGCGCGAGACAATAGCCGTGGATAGTTTGCCGCGTCGTGGATCCGTCTTGGACTCGACGACGATGCCCTCAACCAGTCCTGTGGGATCTGCTTTAAGGCCCATTAATGTAGCCTGAGTGCTGACAGCTTCAGCCAGCAGCTGCAAGTTGGTGCCCTTGAGAGCTGAAATTGGTATGACTTGGACATCGCCACCGTGCTCCTCCAGCGCCAAGCCCATTTGTGCCAATTCCCGTTTGCTTTTCTCCTAAAACATGAGACATGTTAGTGGATATTTTGTCAAAAAGAACTTAAGCGCCTTACAATATTTGCCTCGGGTTTGTCAATCTTGTTTAGCGCCACGATTATGGGCACCAGAGCCTCTTTGGCCAGTTGAATGACCTCGCGAGTTTGGGCCATGACGCCATCCTCGGCAGCCACCACAAGTACAATTATATCGGTTGCAACAGCTCCTCTAGCTCGCATTGCACTAAATGCCGCATGACCCGGCGTATCCAGGAAGGTAACTCTTTCTCCGCTCTCCAGAGTAACTGTGAAGGCGCCAATATGCTGGGTAATACCACCAGCTTCTCCAGCTGCAACATCGGCGCCACGCAGTGAATCCAGCAACGTGGTCTTGCCGTGATCCACATGACCCATCACAGTTACCACAGGCGGACGTTGCTTGAGCAGCTCCGCCGGAGCAGGCGGTCTGGGGGACACATCACGCTCCTTGTGCTCCTCCTCGGCAGCTATTTCAGGCGCGGCGATAACTCGTGTTTTTACGCCAAGTTTCTTTGCAATTTCCTGAATAATCTTAAGATCTTCCAGCTTGGCAGCAGCCTCAATGTTGTCTGCTCCGCGCACATAGAGCATAGCCTCCTGTACATCATCTAGCAGAGAGAGAGAGAGAGAGAGATAGCCAATGAAACGTTAAAATGTACTCTTACTTGTACTCTCTTAACTTACCCAAAGGTCGTTGCAACGTCTTCGCCAGCTGTGAGACGCTCATGTGTCTCCAAATGTCTATGGCGCTGTTTGCAGGCGCTACATTGTTTGGCTGCAACTTCTTGGGCGAATACTCTATAATTCTAGGGGATTTCTACTTAATTAGTCAGTGTGTTTCTTTCAAAATTTCATACATATATCTAAATTAAACAGCTTTATATGAAGTCGAATGCAGCATGGTTTGATGATTTGCTTGGCGTGCAACCTTGTGAATATTATTCTTGGTCTCACCTTCTCTTCTGCAGTTTTTCGCCGCTTCAATCTCGTAATGCCGGTGTAAAATTGCCGGTGCCGCAGAGTGCTGCCCAGTTGAAATATTCTATTCACTTTCAACATTTCGCATTAAACCGTTAATTCAGTTGCTTTTACATTTGTGGTTCATTGATTTCTTTTAAAAAATCACAATTATTGTGTAATTTACGTGAGTTGGAACAGCTGATTTCCAAATGTGGTTTCAGTACTGTCAACTTGTTTTAATAGTCATACCGCAACAAGAAACGGGCTGGCAGGCTTGGTGGCCAACTTAGCTATTTTATAGCTACTTTGGGCTATTTTCCAAATTCGTTTGCTAGAAATATTTAACAGCATTGGTGTGGAAACACTGTTTTGGCCCAAACTTTATAACCCGGTCCAAAGGCTGCCATTTTGGGTACAATGCCAAAAATGGTAGCTTAAAAATTGTATAGCTTTGTTAGATAATTTCTTAATTTTTAATATAGAAATTTGTAAATTCTCGCAGAGTTTTTGTTAGAATTTGCTGTATTTTTTTATATTTATTTTAAGATTAAATTCGAAACTTCTCTCCCCTTGTGGTGACGAACTTCAAGCCTTCATCAAAATGCTTACCTTTATTTTATCTAATTTCGAATTTTTAACTTTCATAATATAATTAATTTACTTAAAAGTTATTGCATTTTGAAATTTGTTTTACGTAAAATTTAAATTCTTATCGCAGCGCCATCTTGTGTCACATTTATCTTGTATGTTAACATAGTCAGAACACAAGCCTTTCAACTTTTGTTGGCGGTTAAGCGGATTAGCAAAGGCGCAAACCAAACCCGATTTAGTGGAGCCACCACACAGAAGTCAAAGCTTATGTAATGTGATTGTGTCTTGGCTAGAAGCTCACAAATGTTCAATTTGATTTAAGGCCGAGCGTAGTTGTCGACATGATAATTCCAATTAGAAAACAATCCAAATCTTGTTAGAAACTAAGCATTAACTTTATTATTAGTGTTTTCCAACAATTTTTGAGTTTCCTTTTTTAGACATAAGCATATAATTATGGAATTTAATTTTTTAAGTGGCTCGCGAAGCTGCTGCGTGTTTGTCAATCAATGCCAATCAAGGCCTTTGTGGCAACTGGGCAGCTTTTGGGTTAGGTTCGGGGGCATGCCGCACATGGTCGAGTTGCTGACTGACACTGAATGCCACTTAATTCGGTTTTGAAGCGAGTTGCATGTCAAAATGATTGCTCTTCTACAAACAGCGCATCTGTGTTTGAATTATGATGGAGCGCGCAAATATTCCAGATGCAAATATTTGCTCAAAACTACACACACACTCACACACACACACAGAGTCACACACGCACGCCAACTTGAAGTGCAACACATAGCGCCAGGAACAGAGCTGGCCAGGAACAGGATGCCCGCAAACTCCCACCATCCAACACCCGCAACCCAACTACACCCTACCCATACCCCAGCCCCTTCCCCACCTCCACCACTTCGTCACCTCCCGACGGCAACTAATGGCAGTGAGCTGTAGCAGCGCTAAGCACTTTTGAAAATGTGTAACCGGCACTGACTGACTTTCTACTCGTATCTGGCTGGGAACGATCCGGGCCAGAAGCAGGACTAGGAGCAGGACCAGGACAAGCGCGGGGCGGGGGCTGCGGCCAGGTCTGACTGTAGCTCGTTTGGCCGGAGCCAACACTTGCCGCTGCCTTCGCTGCCGTTGCTGCAGACATCCGTAGCCGGAAATATGCTTACAAACGTAGCACGTACGGCGTGGCATGGCATACAGGGTGCCCCGGATGCCAGATACACTATGCAAGTCTTTCAACCTGCCCCTCTTTCTACTCCCTGCGCCAGCTGTGCGTTTGTTTGCTCAGCAGCGTAAAAGACGAAGACGCTGCCAGCGATGACGTCGACGCTAGCGTCCTCAGCGACAGCGACGGCGACTGCGACTGCGACGACGGCGTACAGAACTCAAACAAAATATAACTGTTGGAAGAAGCTGCTGCTGCTGCAACGGCAGCAGCGCGCACAGAAAAAGTTTACAATTTATCTAGTAAAATGTAATTAGGATCCTGGTGCAGGCGCCTCCAACCCCTTAGACAACCCCTACATCCCCTACATACCCGACATCCCTGACAACTCTGAAATCCCTTAGATCCTGGCGGGGCAGGCAGAGAAACAGAGAGAGAAAGGGGTCTCTCTTTGCTTTAAGTTGCAGCTGGTTTGCTTTAAGTTGCATGAACGAGAACAAGCCGCAATCAGATTAAGTGGCAACCTCTTCCTCAGATATATATTTCTATGTACATATATTTGCCATATATTCTAATTAAACTATTACTTTATGTATGTTTCATTTTATTTATGTTCATATTGTTATATTTTTATTTGCAAATTTAATTCAAAGTGCTTGCAGCTGCATTTCAATTTTTAACAACAATATTTGCATTTTTAGTGTTCTTCTCAAATTGTTTATAGTCTTCATAATACATCTGCAAATCGGTTCAGTTTACGTCTCTTTTTTTTAAGCTGTAGAAATTGATTTTCCTTCAGTTGGCCACTTGGAAAATGGCGAATGAGAGGGCCGCTTAATAAGTTCCGACTTGCAGTACTTGAGTGGCGTGCAAACTTTTCGAGCAGCCTGCGCATAAGACATGCGCAAGAGCGACTTTTGAAGCGACTCAGATACAAACACACACACTCACACGCACACGCACACTCACATACAGCAAAGAGATAGATGCGGGCACAGCAGCCGCTCGCTCACACACACACACACACACACACGCAGAGAAGAAGCGCAGGCAGAGCGACAGACACACACACATACACAGACACAAATACACGCACACTGTGTAGCCGACGAGGCGGAGCTAAGTAAACAAACATGGCCGAAAATGTTTGTGGCTCATAATCTGATACAAATGCAAATGCGTACGCACACACACACACACACACACACACACACATGCACACACATCTGCTTATGTGTTAGTGGAGATGAAGAAATTGAGAGGCAGCTGAAAAACTCTCGCACTGTCTCAGCAGTTCGCTGATATTTTTTGCTAATTTCTTTAACTTCAACTTAAAATATATTTGACTGCCATTCGCAAGGTGTTAATCACACCGGCCACGTAATCAATTTAACTAATTTATCTACTTAGCTATTTTACCGGCTAAGCATGCGATTTGTAATTAGCAATAAGACCAGGAATTTCTTGCCTCATAGTGGAAGTTCAATTCATTAACGAACTCAAAGTTAATAACTTCTTATTTAAATTTCTAATTAAACAACAATTATATTTTTATGTTATGGGAAAGTTGTCTTAAAAAATTATCTACTACCACTTGGCAATATTATTAATCAGTAAAATGTTAAAATGTTAATTTTGACCAGCTGTTATGTTATACTAACAAATTATGTTTGTTAATCACTAATAAGGTGTGAGCAAGATTTTCGTTCTAGAGAACTTTGAACGCAGTTGGTATAATACTTTAAGAGATGTAAAAAATATTTGTATAATGAATTAAAATATATAAGCATAATTTAAAAAGGGTTTTAATTTTGATTTTTTTGAGAATTTAGAATTTCAGACAAATGAGTTAAAGTTATAAAAAAGTTGCATATCATCAAAATTAAAGATAAGATTAGTGCAAGTTGAATTTTAATCGGCTGGTTCTATCATTTATTATTAATACAATCTACAAAACTCTAGTAATTCAATATTGATAATTGTTGAACTTAATCAGTGCAATTTGACTTTTAAAACTTATATTTAATCAATAAAACCGGATTTGTCTATCTACATTTTATTCACTTGACTGATATGCACTTCTAATTTGCTATTAACTAATTTTTAAATCGTAATTCCGTCAAATAAAAAATTGAGTCATTAAATTTGATATAGTTTTCATTTGCACTTGAGATGAAAACACTCGACAAGTTCTAGAAAAGAGAACTTAAATTAAACATACTACAAGGTGACACTCAAGTATCGTAGTTAGTATCATTAAACTATCAATTTCCACTTCAATTCAAAGGGGAAAACTCTGAATTTTTGGGGCTCACTTTCTAATTGGAGAACATTTGCAGTTAATTAGCTTCTGATGAGAGACATAGAGATGATGACTCTGTAATATAGGAATACATTCGAGGTGGAAAAAACTTTTGAAATGTCGCTGCACTTCAAAGCTGTTGACTGGCGAGGCACTTGATGGGAAAACTGTCTCCCAGACTTGGCACTTGAGAGCACCTACCACAGCGTTGGGTCGGCTTAAGGGGTTTTTGGTATATTCTTCTTCTTATTTTTTGGCATTGTACACGTACAGGTAATGGGAGTCGTCATCATGTCGTCCGGACTTGGAACATAAGCAAAATATTGACAGAGCGGCAAGTCTAAGGCAAACGGCAAAAGGCACCGACGATTTCAGTATATACACATATGCATATTCGATATGACGTTGCCGATTCGTTGGTCAGCTAGAGAATGTGGAGGGATGGACAGGTAAAGCTAAAGGCAAAGGTAAAGGTAAATCACAATTCGATCCGATCCGAATCGAGCCGAGGTTTTTTTTTTTCTTCTGTTTTTTGCTGTTTACACACACATAAACACACACAGGAGAGCCGACATCCGTCTAAAATCATCTTGGACGTCTTCGAATGTCGCATTCAAATGTTGTTTTTAGCCATCGAAGTGGGAAATTTCACCTGTGTGCGCGGAGCGACGACGACGGCGACCTCAGCATAGACACGGCCACTTACAATAAATGCATTTGGGCGGCGGTCTCGCTCTTTGATAGTGGACCACACGCACACACACACATATATACACACACATACACACTCATACTGACACTTGAGTTGATTGATTCGTAGCTGCAACGGCCGCGAGATGCAAAAAAGAAAAGAGGAAAATGAATAGCAGAGGGAGAAAATCAACGCTGGTGGTCGCCATCATCTTTATCTTCATCCTCATCTCCATCATCATCTCCATCATCATCATCATCGTGATCAACATGAACATCAGCCACAGTGCTCATTGTTAATTTGCTGCAGGAAGTTTCCATTTAGCACTTGGGCAAACAGTTTTTGCAGTTGTCACCAGCAGCGGTCGAATATTTCTAGTGGGCACTACATCAAGACCCGAGTCTGAAGCTGCACAGTTATTGCTGCTGGAAGGGGGGAGGGGGGAGGGCGGTAAACATTGCCATAAATACAAAATATCAAAAATATTATTGCGGTTAGGGGGTGGCAGCCTCCGTTGATTGTTGCGGTTCTTTGCTGCTTCAAGTGCCATTCAGCTAAATTGTTTGTATGTCAATCAAAGATGAAAACGCGCAACGGAAAATGCGAAAATTAAACAGAGCACGGAATGGGGCATATACTCTTACAAGGGGCTGGGGGTGGTTGGTTGGGTGGTTTTGTCCATGCCACTTAGTGTTCATTGAGGTGACGCGTGTGGTTCACAAAGCGGGCAACAACCACTAAATATAACAATAACAACAACAGGCACTACAACAAATTGCTTTGCTACATGAAAATGTCAAAGTGCTCTAAACCAAGGGCTGGTAATAATAAGCATAAGGTACAATAACAACAGCTATAACAACAATAACAACAACTCCAGCTCTTAATCAAACGCAAACTCTTTAAAAGCTCTTTGGCATTTCACTGAACAGGAGACGTTAATAAATTACATTTTATGAACAAATTAACGATTCATATTAATAATAATTTATTCATGTTTTCTTGACAAAGAGCAAATTCTTCACAAATTTAGTTAAAACTTGTATATTCCTAATAATGATTTTATTTGAAGTGCTTGAATGTCAGTTAGATAGCTTAAAATTGTCAAAAACTGCATCTTTTCTCTGTTTTATATTATGTGGATACACTTGATTTTGTGAAACTCTTGTTTGTAAATTGCTTTTCTCTTTTTTTAGGAAACAAAAAAAAAATATTTTAAATAAAACCATGCTTAGGATAAACTGTCAGCGAAACACAATGACATACAGTTAGTCAACTACTTATATTGACAAGGAAGAAATTCATTTAATTTATTTTCATAACGTGTTTTATAAAGACAATTAACTGACAACATGTATTTATATATTTACCGACGTAATAAATGTATGAGTTTAATGTTAATTCATCCCGATACACATCTAAAGTATGTTTTTTAGAGTGCATCGATTTTTTCACAAGAAATGGTAACCCAAATTCGTAATCTACGGTCAATTTAAAGATGTTTTCACCAAGAAACCACATTTCTAAAATCAATTCCATGTCCCCGAGCTGAATTTTTGAGTTGAAAAATTTGGTGTGTGATTCTAGGATATTTTGAAAGTCCTGTTCCTAACAAGAGCTTCAATACCAATCTTGTCGGGATCGGACTAAAAACACTAATGTGCTAATAATAACTTAGTAATTTCAACTCAAAAAGTGGGGACTAGGAACCGAAATTATAAGTATGGTTTCTTGGCGAAATCATCTTAGAATTGACCGTAGATTTCCAATTTGGTTTACCATTTTATGTGCAAAAATCGATGCACCCTAATGTATATATTAACCTTCATACTCAATATTTAGATTATAATCAGAATTCGTTAAAAATAGAGTAAGTCTTGTCTTTAATACCCTCTTTCTACTTGAAAGTTGAGAATTGTATCAACAACAAATTTAAGTTTTTAAATCATAAATTGAATAATAATATTCCTCATTAAAAACCATAACTCAGTGCAAAGAAGGGAAAAGAGAAAAATATGTTAATATTAAATTGGTATACTGGGAATACAGAATTGTATTGAACGACTTTTGTTCCAATAAAATTTAATAGTACGGAAAATAAATATTTATTACAATTATTGATAAATGTTTTAAAGATTTTTTTGTATTGGAATTGTATAATTAAATATTGAAACGTTTATTTCATTGTTATGTGAACGATGTTTATATTTATGCAATTGTTAATATTTTACATGACATTCACTTATAAGTTTCGCAAAAATGCATAAATATTTTATTTGTTTACTGTAGTTGCTGTCAATTGTTGAAGCCAAAGTTGTTAGCTGTTGGTTGGAATATTTGGATGTTGCCACACGATGTTGCCAATGGGTTAATTTATGCAACTGCTATGCGAGTATTGGACAATCTGTCGACGGCTTTTAGGGCCAATCTCTCTCTCTCTCTCTCTCTCTCTTTCTCGCCTCTCTGGTGTCTGCTCCTCCACTTCTCAACTGGTTGCCTGCCACTTTGTTGTCGCTTGTCGCTTAAATTTACATTGAAATGCGAGACTCGAAGTAATTCGAAAGTTTGATTTTAATTTGTTTTCATTTCGCATTAGGTTATCTGACGAGCGGAGAGGCGAGCATCGTCGTTGGCTTGCCTCTATCACTGTCTCTATCACTGTCTCTGTCTCTGTCTCTATCTCGGGCATCTCTTTTCCCATTCCTCCTTGGCTCTGTTTGGGTCTGCATCTCTGTGTCTATGTGTCTGTTTGCACGCCCAGTTTACATCACAATCTGCGACGAGGAGCTGCTCTGGAGGAGCTGCTCCATTTGCGCGCCTGGGTAACTGGCTATAGAGTCTCTATTTCTCTTTCTCTTTCTCGCTGGGTGTTGGTAAACTTTTGCCTGATTTTGTGTGCTTTTAACAGTTTTAATCAAATAATTGCACATGTGCTAAATGTAAACATATTTGTTCGATTCGACTAACCAGACACGCCCCAAACAGCAACGGCAACGGCAACTACAACAACAACAACAACTACAACTACCACAGTTGTCGACCTTACTGCAAATTGTGCAAAAATGACTGAGTAACAACAACAACAACAACAACAACAACAACAACGTGATCTACCAAAGAGCCAGTTTCAAGTCGAAGCTCCAGTTGGCAGGAATATTTGCAAATGCAAACGAAACAGGAGAAAGTCCAAACATACAAACAAATGAGCGTACAAACAGCAGAAAAGACATTGCCCAAAGCGGGAAGGAGATGGAAGAGGGAGGGCAGAGACACGGCCACGTTTGCCCAACCAGAACAATCCAAACACGAGCCACCCAACCACCCAACCACCCACCATTCCACTCGCAGACTCATTCAATCCTCGCTAGATTTGAAAGCGTACGCGTGTCGTTCTTTCGTTGTTGTTTTTACAGCGCAAGTTTTTAATTTCACATTATGTTTCGTTTGGCAATTGCAGTTCCTCTGGCTCCCAAGGACATTGACATAGAGGGATAACAAGTTGCAGGCCTGGGACGATAAAAAACTCCAACGCGTGCTTCTGTTTACACGATTCACGTGGCTCAGCGCTTGGCCGGGGATTAAATGCAACTTGAAAATATTAAAACATTTTGCGACAAGTTGGCAAATGAAAGCCCACCCAATCATGTCAACAGTAAAGTGCCGACAACGATGCCAACAACAACAAACTGAGGCAGAGGCAGAGACAGCGGCAGAGGCAGAGGCAGAGGGACAGGCACGACACCAACAACAGGAAGGAATGATTTCTTGTGCCAATATTTTTCCAGAGCACACAATTTCGATTTGTCGAGTGCAACTTTGGCGCTCATCGTACTCATCATGGCTGCCGCTGCCGCTGCCGCAGCCGCAGCCGCTTTTGGCTCCAGCTCCAGTTCCAGCTCCTGCTTCGTCCTTGACACCCAACAGCAGTCGACAGTCGCAGTCGACAGTCGGTGTCTCCTACACGAATGTCAACGTCGCAGCTGGGTGGGCCAATGTTACCATAAAAAATACGTTGGATAAAACATGCACACACACACACAAACACAGATAGAGACAGGAAACTCACACACACACATGCTCAAAGAGAGAGCGAGCGAGAGAGTGAGTGAGTGAGAGAGATAGAGAACAGAGACAGGACTCGACTCGACTCGACTCTCTCAGGGCTGGGACGATGACTGTGCAGCAGCCTCTGCTACTCGCTTGCAAATCAAGTGAAATGTTTGCAAATAGAATTTGTCTGTGCTTGCTCGAGTGTTTGACTGAAATCTATATACATACATACGAGTACGAGTGCGAGTATGAGTACGAGTACGAGTACGTTTACGGTTACGGGCATGAGTATGAGTACATTTAGCGGGCATGTATATGTGTGTGTACATTATGATCAGTACAAATGTGAACATAACTGCACAAATATGTACACAGCAAGTCGCTCGCTCAGTCAACTTCCACTCCCACCTCCCATCTCCCTCTCCCACTTCCATTCCCATCCTATTCCCAAACGGGAGACAGAAGAGAGCCAAGGCTTGGGGTTAGGACTGAGAAATCCAGGCAAATCATCGACTAGTCAGCTAATGGGTATATTATGACAAATGATGGAAATTGCAACAGGCCATGCTTAAATTATTCTTCAAACTTGTCGAAACTAACTTTAATCACAAATATAAACTTCATATTATTTATTCATTTATTATTATAAATCTTATGCATTTCAATTTAATTACTTTTGCTTAGGGTATCTCATAGTCCTTCATTTCGCACCTGCCTTTTTATATTTGTGCATATTTGACTTCGCAGTCGTTTAATATAACTGAGCGTGTCTGCTCTCTCTCTCTCTCTCTTCATCGCCTTGTCGCTTCTCTTTCACTCACTGTTTGTTGACATGTTTGTTTTTGCAGGCGTAAGGATTAATTAGCGTGCAAGTGTCGCAAAAAAGCAAAAAAGATATAAAAATCATGCATTCAATTGCATCATTTGCCAAATGAAACTCAATTACCAGCCAACTTTTTGAAATTGGGTTCTTTGGCCTCTTGGCAATTTGGCACAAAGTGCAGATTATCTGCTAGCAAATTAGTCAACTGAATGAGTCACACAAACTGAGGGGAAATTATGTATATTATCGTTAGAGAGAAGTGAGATAAATGTATGTAAATATATATCAAATGGATATTAATAATCGTTGAATAATTATAATTGAAATTAAAATTGCTATAAATGTATATAATTTATTTTTCTATAAACTCTCAAAAATAAAGAAAGAAGTCAAATATATTTTAAACATGTATATAGTACAAGGTACTAAGAAAGCATTTTCATACCCCAAAATTCCTGATATCCAATTTTGAGATGAAAGATTTTCTGTATTTTCAAAGTAAGAAAGACAAACTAAAACAAAGAAAGTAATTCATCTGATTTAAGTTTTTGATTTATTAAAAAAAATGAATTTGATTTAAAAAATGTATTTCTGAAAACAAAAAAATAAAAATTATGTGTAAACCTTTTTTATACTAAAATCAAGAAAACTAAAAAAATATATATATTGATAATGATTTAAAAAATATTTTTATTGAAAACAAATAAATAAAATTTTAGATTTACTCTTTTTTAAACTAAAATCCAGTAAATAATTCCACTTCTTAATAGGTTTTTTTTTCGAATATATTGATTATGATTAAAATAATTCATTCCTTGAAAACTAAAACCAAGTAAATAGTTCATCTTATCAAAGATTTATTTTATTAAAAACAAATATATTGAATATGATTAAAAAAATGTATACATTGAAAACAATAAATAAATATTAAATGTGCTTTTTATTTAGCTTTGGTAGTTGTTCTTGGTAATGTGCAATTGTTTGGGTTTCTATTTTAGTATCTTCTACAAATTTCGTAAAGTAAGAGCATAGAATTGCTTTCCCAACTGTTTGTTTAGTAATCAATTTGAAGTGCATTTGCCGCATTTTGCGACCCATTATCACAGCAAATTATAATTTTTTGTCATCGTTGATGATGCTGCTGCTGCTTCTGCTGCTGTTGCTGATGTTGCTGCTGATGTTGGTTAATTGTGCCTGACAATCTTGCAAAATATGCAAACGCTTGAATTTGACATGCACACACGAAACGGTTGGTAAATAGCAGTAACAGCAACTGCCAGCATGCACACACACACACACACATACGCACACATACACAGCAGCGACTGGCGAATGCAAATTGATGCAACGCGGCAACGAGGCAACGAGGCAACGAGGCAACGAGGCAAGTGCACCTGCATGCTTCGGCAAACAAAACGCAGCCTGTGACAGTCCACATTCAGTGCGTTCTCTCTCTTTCTATAGCTGTGTCTCTGTCTTTGTCTGTCGCTGTGATTGCCTAGTCTGGCCTGGAAAAGCGAGTGGAAAACTGCATATCACAGCAACTGCAGTTCTCGTTGCTGCACGGCCTCAAGATGCTGCCAGGCGAATGACTTTGAAGTGGCTGCCATTGCCGCTCGACGTTTCGTTGGCTCGACCGACGTTCTCGACGCATGTAGGGCAGGGCATTCTTAAAAATTCATTTCATTGTCCTGCATTGTCTGACGGGGCGCGGCAGAGGTGCGGCGGGGCAAACACAGCTTTCTGCAACAGCAGCGACCGCTCTGCAGCCGCCATCATTTCCGTTTAGAGCTGACTGCGTCCTGCGAAAAGATGCAAAGACAGCTAAGCAAACATCATCAGCACAAAGATGGCAGGCTACGGTAGCAGTAACGGTGACAGTGAGTGTAGTAACATTGACAGGACGCAGCTCCTGCCACTGTTTGCACAACGGTCGGACGGATATTGTGCTGCTGTTTAGCAGCCAGCAGCAAGGATGCCTACGAGACGTTGCAACAGCAACGGCAGCAGCAACAGTCAAGCATTTGCACAAACAGCGAGAAGCGCCGGCAAAAGGACGCTGCCCGAGGCCATAATAAGCGTGACCAGCAGGAGCAAGACCAAAACTGGAAGTAGAAGCAGCAGGACCAAAGCCAAAGCCAGCACTTAAGTCAGGTTAAAGCGCCTGCAGCCAAAATGCAGGCCTAACCCTAACACAATTTGAGGCATTCCCCAAGATGTCAAGCGGCCAAGCCAAGTGCAGCAGCAAATAGCCACAGGCTGGACAGCTGAAGTCGATGATGTTGGATGTGGCAGGATCAGTGCTGCATCAGCTGCCCAAATCACGCCAACAATATCTGTCACAAGACTGCATAAAAAGAGAACTGAACAATTTATAAATATTTAGCCAGCAAAGAGATAGGGAAAGGAAAATGATGTGCCAAAGAAAATAAAAACCATAACGAATTTGTCATTGTTGTGCCTTTTTGGCTCATAAATTTGTTATTGTGTGTGTGTGTGAGTGTGTGTGTGTGTTTTTGGCAAATGTGTTTGTCTAATGAGGCATGCAATGTATCTTCTTCATGTATTACATGACCTCCTGTCGGTGTCTCCCGCTGTGCCATACGAATCGCATTACACGACTTTTCGACTCATCCATTCAACTCTAATTACCCGGTAGTTGATTGTTGCCTGCCTTCCTATAAACCTATCAGACAGCCTGACCTGGGCTGCTCTTTTGTTTGTGGTGACTGCAGCAGCAGCAGCAGTAGGAGCCAGAGGAAGAGGAAGAGGAAGAGCAGACCCTAACAATGCAGGCGTTATCTGTTTGTTGTCCTGTTGGACACAATGTTGTTGCCAATTTGTCTGCACTTTCATGGTGGATTTAAAGTCACAAAATAGCAACTATGGAAGCAACTTTCACACGCATCGCATATGACAGCGACAACGACAGCGACAACGAAGGTCATTTGGGGTCGTTATGGGTTTTCTTGGTTAGGCTAATTAAAACAAAAGCCGTTAGCAGCATTATCAACGTCGAGTGATAATGTTAAAATTGAATCTATTGTTAATCCAAAACAACTGTGCGGCTTGTTCAAATATTTTATTAAAGCGTGCTAAATGAAAATAAGTAAGTACATCTGTGTGCTTCAGCTAAGCAAATAGAAGGCCTTACAGTGCATAGAAATAGGAACACCTCGAGCTGGGATCAACATACTGAAGCAGCTAATCAGATACCCTATAATGGTTTGACTTGACTGGTTTTCAACACACACAAGACCCTTCTACCTTAAGCAAGTCGAGTTATAGTGGACTTATTTTTATATTATCCATATACCCTATCTTAGGGCATCCAAAAGACATACTTGAGACAGATCTTGCTCTCGTATCACTAGCGAGTCGATAATGTCTAGAGTTCCGTCATGTTTCTAACTTTCCAAACAGCTTTTGGTGTTGTTGTTCTTGTTGTTTTTATAATTGTTGTTGTCGACGTTGTCGCCTGCTATTTGCACAGTTGTTGCATTGTGAGACGCAGCAGTATTTCAAATAAACAGGAAAATAAAAGCGAACAGAAATAACAATGTCGCATTAGGTAAACATGATCTGGCATTCGTTCCAATTTCTCGACTATCTATACTCTATCAACTTCCATAAAAGACAACTTCAATTGTGTTTACATAGGCCAAGCATCAAACAATTAGTATAGATCTCGGATAGCCAGCTCCTTACACTTTATTATACTTGTCTCGCGTCAAAACACACGTCAAATGTTTGTACACCTTTCCCTCCCCGCACACAATGGCCAGTAAAAAAGAAAGAACCCAAATGGCCAAGAGGAACAAGAGAAATCTAAAATGAGGCTGCTGCTTCCGCACATTTCATACAATGCTCTCTGCCTTTGGGCCTTGGGCAATGCCAGCAATACCTGTCAGCCAAAAACTGTGGGCATGACATTGTCACGGCCCTTACAAAACACATCCGGCCAAATGACAAATTTCTGTAGCTACACGCCCCGTGCATCTTATGAGTTTTTGCCGACAATATACTCACTTACTTTTGTTGTTATGTACTATACAAGAGAAATTCCCCAATTTACCCGTCATTATTACGAAATACTCATAGTATTTATTATTACCGATACTTCGTTTCCGCTCGCTTCGAATATGAATGGAATCAATGGGATCAATGGGATCCACACGGCGCTCACGTTCGATAGATACAAAACAGTAGCGGATGCTGTATGCAAATTTCCCCATTGTGGCCCGAGTGCCGCCAAAGCCGCGTCAGCATTGGCTCTTTGGCATGCAGCTTGTCTGGGGCTTGGCCAAGTGCTTCTTGGCATGGCTAATGAGGCACCGGCACCCATTAACTTGGTCAGCTAATTGGGGCCAAGTGGCGAAGAGCGGGAATATGACGGCTTGAGTATTAAGTTTGAATAGTAAACATTTCAAAGCCAATTTTCGAGTATTTAGAAACTGAAATATGGCAATAGACTCTATGGGATTATGATTAAGCAATTTCAGAAAAAAGTGTGAGTAAGCTGCAAATTTTATAAAACTGGGTATACAAATTTAATAACAGTGAACTGGAATAATAATAATATGTTATTGACAAATCATGCCAAATATTATTTTAAAATTTCCTATTCAATAATATAATTTTCCTAAAATTAAAAAAATTTTTTTTATCGAGAATAAGATGTTGAAACCGTTAAGATTTTGTATATCCATATCTACTTTTTATAGATTAAGAATTTATTCGTATAAAGTTTAGTTAAGTACAAATGTACAACTTTAACATTATTGACTCAATGTAGAAACAATCAACATATTTTATTGATTATCTTACTTCGATCATTAAATTTATATTAATTTGCAGCTAAATTTCCCTTTCATTCGTCAAATATAACATAACCAATTGAATAACTCACTGAATCCATAAAATTTGTCGTAAAAAGAGTGAAATTTTCAGGATTTTTAGCTGGCAGATTGTTTGTGTTTTGTCCAAATGTTGAAATGTTGATTAATTTTGCTGCCACAAGTCAGTGAGGCAATTGAATGCAACATTCATAACGGTTGACAGTGCAAACTGATTGCTCAACATTGCATCTACAAATATTCAATTGCATTTGTGTTTTTGCTCATGTTTGAACTGCGGCTGCTTTTCGACTTGCTATTTGTATTTGGAATAATTTTTAAAATTAATTACAGAAATATGTAAAATCTGTAAAATACATTTTATAATAATTTATTTATCGAAAGCATTTTAAAGAGTGAACAAACATATAAACACGCACACACACACACACAGCAGACTGGCAGGCAGCATAAAACGCACTGGCAAAAATTAAACATTAAATGGCCATTGCCAATAACATTAACGGCCATTATTTGCATGGCAGGAAGGGAACGCGTCGAAGTTGAGAGGGAGTCAGTGGCTGCTGCGGCCGCATGAGCCTCCAATTAGCAATAACTGTAAATGTGAAATTTGCACAAGCATAAAAAGCCTTTAGCCGCCATTTTTCATTTGTCAATTGTCAATTTGTTGGCAAATAGAAGAGCGAGAGAGAGAGAGAAAAACAGTTCGAGTAGCGACGACTCAAAGCCATTTTCATTTACATTTACATTTATTTTCAATTACATATAATTTCCACAGCTTTAAGATAGTTGCTTCAACTAATACAAACTGCAGGAAGTACAACAATATAACGAACTGAATTCAAAACCTGCGGCCACATGTAAAATTCCATCAAAAAACGCGGCTTTCAGCAAATGAAAACTCGCCATGAAAATTAAGTTTGTGTTGGGTGGTTTTGTAACAACAGTAACTGAAGTTCTGCCAGACTAAGGCGACATTTTGAATACACTTAAACATACAATTGATTTTTTACATATTTAGTTCAATTAAATTTTCATATAATTTTTATTCAATTTATTTTTAAATATTTTTATATTTTGTATATTTTATTACTATTATTCAAAACAAGTGGGAAATTTAAGTATCTCTCCTTTGGTAGAGAATTACAAGGCGCCGTGTTTGGTTTTTCGCAATAAGCAACCACCTTCACCACCTTCAGCACTTTGTTACTGCCCCACCTAACCCACAGCTCGGTCAAGTTGTATTGTAGTTGGTATGCAAATATTGTACCGCCTTCCACAACGCTTTTGACGGCGCTGCCTTTACAACGCGGCTCAACGTCAAGCGTCGAAAATCAAATTCCGATTGCAACGTTGCGTATACGCAATGTAGTTTTTGCCAGGCTTTCGACTGCAATTCGCGCTATTTGCGCACACAATTTGGACTGTTTGTTGTTGCCAGCGCCGAAGCAGCTTATTGTTTTCATGTGGGCGTTACTGTAACGCCCTTCCCCGACCCCGCCTCAACCCCAACGAGATCTCTAGACTATAGAAGCGCGCGCGTAGACATAGATACATACGATTTCATTATAGACGGCACCTTGCAAACGCGTTGTGGGCTGGCGATTAGTCAATGTCGTCTGGCCAGCTCGCCGTTTATTTGTCCTGTTGCAGTAATCAGCCAACTGCCAACTGCCAACAGCCAACAGAGAACGTGGAGGGCAATGCTTTTATTTGCCTTGGCACAAATCCTGGCCAGCCATTTGACTTTGCCTGCTGGGGAAATATTTGTTTAATTTGCAGTCACTCCGTTGAGTTAATAAAAATGACAATGAAGCCGTTGCGCTCCGATAGACTGGACTCAACTGGACTTGTAGTAGTAGTTGCAGGGTAGTTGCAGTTTAGTCTGCACTTTGAATGTCATCCATTTTGGGTTTGTGAATTTTTAAAAACTCTAAATTGTCCGGATCATTGTTGTGTTTAGTGAGCGATGAACAGGCGACAGCCTGAAGGCTTCACAAAATGATGCCAACTAATAAAAATCGCACACACATACATACAGTACACACACTACACACACTGGCATACACTACATTCTGCTGGGTCAGTCGAGTGTGAGTTTTTGGTTAAATATTTTATAATTAAAAAGCTAACACCGACTAACACCGCGCGAGGTGTGTGTGCAAACAATAAACAAACAAAATCCTTTTCAAATATTTACCGTTAGCATATAGCAACGCCGACTGCGACGTTGACGTCGACGTTGACGTTAACGCTGACATGACGTTGACGTCTGACGTGTGACGTCGACGTTGAATGCTTGATACATGTCAACTATATAGTTAAAATTTAAAATTTGATTTTATTGTTTTCGAAAAATAACAACAACTTTTGCATAGCTCGTGCGTATTTGCATGCCTTTGGGTCATTTAATTTTGCATAATAATTTATTTGTAATGCCTGAAAAAATTGTTTATTGTATTTTATGTTTCAATTTTTTATCAAACCGGCCCCGGTTGCCGGTCGCACTAACAATGGCCACGCCCCTAGTCTGTTGGCATTTAATTTCAATTGCTTTTTGTCTGCTTTTTACACACATCTTTTATTTATAACATTTGCATATGCTAGTGTTTGTGTGTGTGTGTGTGTGTGATAGTGGTAGTGTGTTGCCAACGCGGCAAAATCCTGCCCATGTGTCACATTTTGTCACACAGCCACAGCAAATTTTCCACAGCGAGTGCAAAAAAAAGGTCGAGTGATGAATATTAAAAAAGAAGTTTCAAATCCGAAACCAAAAAGCAAAATACCAAAGAAAAGCGACAAAATATATGTAAACATATTTATATATAGTATATATGTATTAGTATATGATAAGACCAAAAAGGATGAGCTGATAGTGAATTTATTGTGCGCTTTCGAACATGTATAAATGAAATGAATAAGTGTTTGAAACTCAAGTGGATTTTGCATTCAGAGCCATGTCTTCTAATGTGACAGCTCTTCAGATTTTCGATGTTGCGGGAGATCGATCCTATGCCCTATGGGGCATGCCACAACAGCCTGACATATTTGGCGTAGCGCACAAGGGGCTGGCGAAATTCTAATAATTTTTGCGCACTCCAGGCACAAACCGAATCCATCATAAATCTCGGCCCAGCTCGATGACAATGCATCATCCGTGTGCAAACAAAATGCTAAATCTCTTTTAATATCCTTTATGTCCAGGATGCGCCATATGCGTGTGTAGGCTAAGGCACACATACACATTTATATGTGTGTGTGTGTGTGTGTGTGAGTGTATGTGTGCCGAGGGCTGGGCTCTTATTGGGCCATTGTTCTGCTTTAAATTGTATTTTAAAGTATCGCACATTTAGCAAGTTTCATTTAAAGTGCCAAAAGAAAGACCTAAAGCATTGCAATCAAAAATGAAATGAAAAGAAGAAAACAGACAGAAAGTGAAGCAAAAAAGTGGCAACGTTTGACGTTGTATCTACAAGATACAATAACTTGTGCCACTAGTGCCTGCTGCTTGAAAGTAGCCGAAAAGTACCGACAAAGTATCAGCAAACAAAGGGCCAAAAGAAGAGCGCATAAAACAAATGAAACTCTTGTAGCAGCCGAGAAAAGCACAAGAAAATTTCAAGAAAAATATTAAGACAACAACAACAACAAATGGTAAGGGGGAGGGGGGAGGAGGAGGAGAGAGGAGAAGTCCGGCGACCCCAAAAATGCTCAAGTGTCTGCTTAGAGTCAGCGAATGTTGCAACTGGGTTGGGGCAGCTGTCAAGTGTTCGCCATTTGTAATAGTTGCCAGGCTGTTTCCTGCCTGGCATCCCGACAAACTGGTAGACTGGCGGACTGGCGGACTGCCAGACTGACAGACTGGCAAGCCATGCTAGCAACCTCTATGAGCAGACTACACTAAAATGAAATAAAAGTAAAAATCAAAATCAAAAGTAACACAAAATGCCAAAGGGGAAAAATCTAACAACAGCGGGGTGGGGGAGGAAAAGTAGTCTCTCTGTGATCTGTACTCCGACTACCGCTCTGACTCTACACAGAAAAAAAAGTCCGGGCTTGCGGGTTAAAATAATCCCGGATTCATTTAAACCAAGCAAAAAATACTTAAATCAAGCTCGATTTTTTCCAACATTATTTTCTTTTTTGGGGCTCTCTGTTCGATTGGTTTTCAGTTAGATCCAATAATTTAGGCTTTCTTAACTTTTTCAATATTGACTTTAACAATATTATCCTGAATACATACTTAAACCAACGAAAACAACATACCAATTTACTTATTTTTTAAGTAACGGGTATAAAAATACGTTCTAAAATCAAAATTTTAAAACTTAAATTTTAAAATGTTTGTATTTTTTTTCTGTGTAGTTCCTGCTCCCGGCAATTCAACATTGTCGAATCAATTCAAAACAACTACGAATGCAATTTAATAAAATTCGTGCACGTTGTGAAATACTCGTATTTCGAAGACGATGTCTAGTGGTGGTTGGTGCCTCACATAGGTATTATTGGGTGGCTATTGCTCTTGCTCTATATCTGGTGTCGTTCTCATTCTCATTCTCGTTCTGGCTCTGGCTCTGGTTCTGGGTCTTGTTCTCTGCCTGGGCAAAGAGTAAAGCCAGCCCCAGCGCAAAACAATAAAGCGCGCTTGTGTACACAAGGGATATGCGCCTGTCTTTCAGCCACGTCAGACGTGTATACATTTATATATATATATATATATATGTATGTGAGTGTGTGTGTGTGTGCCGCCATATTGCCAGTTGCTGCTTTCTTTGTTTGCCGAGCGTTGTTAATTTGGCAATACCCGCTTTCAATTATCTTATAAATATGAAAATGCAGCAGCAAACGCTGCAGGCAACGTCTCTCTCTCTCTCTCTCTCTCTCTCTCTCTCTTTCTGTCTTCTGTCTCCGTCTCAAACGGAGTATGTTGGCCATGTGTACACTGTACATACGCGTAATGAAAAACGTTTCACTTTTATTAAAAAATACAAAAGCCAACTGCACTGTGTGCCTTACAGATCAATCAAAAAATCATGACGTACTCCCTCCATATCCATGTCCAGATCCACTTGCAAGAAGCGTAAAAGTGGCAAAAGCAAAAGGAGCGACTCGGACTTATAACTGAGAGTGTGTGTGTCAGTGAGTGAGTGTGTGTGTGTGTATGCTACGTGACTGCAACAACAGCAAGAGCAATAAATGCAACTGCAACTGCTGCAACTGCAACTGTTGATGCTACGCGTCTGTGATGCAATTGTGCGCATTACTTACACTCACATTCACAGTCACACTCACATCCCGCTGTCTTTCGCAACCCACACGCACCTTCCTTCTAGCCTGGGGCTAGGCGAGGTCGTCACTTCGTTGCGCATCTCTGGCATTGGCAAATATGTGCACAGCACAGTACAGACAGCACACCGATCGCTGATCACTGAGCGCTGATCACTGATCGTCCAACCTCAGCCCGAAGTCCCTCAACCCCTTAACCCCGCAGCGACACTATTTCAATTAGCAACTGCAATGCACGCGCTAAAATATGCAAAGTGCCTGCCACTCGCATCCGCGTCATGCCAATGATCGAGTCGCAGTCGCCATCGCAGTCGCAGTCGCCGTCGCAGCTTCAGCACTTGACCCCGCCATCGTCGTCGTCGTCGTCGTCGTCGTTGTGGCTGCCGATGGCACACTTTGCGCTGCGCATTGCTTATTGGGCGTGTATCTGTGTGTGTAAATATTTAACGCGAAATACCAGCGACAGCATTGAGAAGATCTCCAAGCCCCTACACTAAAAAAAAAAGATCAACTTCTAAAATCTTGAATATTTTGTTCTTAAAGTAAGACCATTTTAAGACCATATAAATAATACATCGAATATTATAAGTTATTTCCACGACCACTCACATTTGCCACATTTGCTCACCTTTGAATTTGTCAGATTTTTGGCTTTCCACGACCAAATGTGAAACTGTTCAAACATTTGACATTCCACCGAAATAAATCATGCAAAATTTATAAAATGCTGAAAATAAGAACATTTTCATTCTTATTTTGCAATTATAGTTCACGGAAATTTTATGCTACCTTATTTATTAAACAAAACAGCTGGTTACATTCATAATTGCTTTTATCGATAAAAATTGGTCGATCAATAAAAATATACTGAAATTCGCTAAGGCGAATGGCAAAAAATGTTAACATTCATTATGATTGAGCCAAAATGATCATTTGGATTTTGTACTGACATGAAGTCCACATTTGGTCTTAATGATGAAAATGGCGTCGAATGTGCCGAATGTGCCGTCGTGGTAATAGCCTATTAATTTAAAAAATAAAATATATAAATCAAATTAAAACATCAATAAAAATTATAAACTAAAAAATCATTTCTAAATTTTGTGTGTTTGACTTCAATTTTAAGAACAATTATTCTTATAATAAGAACATTTTTTCTTAAAATAAGAACTTGGTCTTATTCTAAATGTTCTTTAACCAATAAAGTATTTTCTTTTTTTTTCAGAATTTTATGTTGTCGACTCATTTTTTAGACCAAAGTTCTTAGTTTTGAGACCAAAATCTTGATTTTACGAGTAGAATATTTTTTTTTATCAGTGTAGCCCCAATCTCGCAGCCAAGACTTGATTCGTCGCGACGGCGCTCCTGTAAAATGTTTAGCAACGTTTTGCACATGCGCATAGCCCAGACCCGTAACCGTAACCATACCCCCCCCTACCCCTATACCACCAAGCCCCACTATTTCAATCATGCACCCTTTACCACTTTACTCAAACTCAGAACCATGCCCATCCCATCCTTGACATTGTTTGTTCATAAAATACCGCAAGTTATTTTGTATGAGAACCTGAAGATATTTGATCTCAGGAAGAATTGCAATTGCATTTCTGTGTGGCTCTTATCCCTATAGGAATTATGTCTTCCTTTGGGCACAAGTATTTAAAATAACTTGATAACATGTCTTGAACAGACTAAAAAGATAAGCTATCTGCGATATACGACGCAAATCCAATTTTTAGATAATAAGAAGAAATAGTCTTATCTACCTATGTGATTACAAGTTGAATAACCAACAGCTGCTCTGTTAGATCATTAGATATTTTTAAGCTATTAAATCATAAATTTAATTAGTCGACTTAACTACTCTGAACAGATTTAAGAACTTTTCACAAAATACTTAATAGAAAATGTGTGATCTCATTGGCTATTTTTACACTGACAAAAATATATTTGGTACTGTGAAGTATTAATTATCAGTTTAGGGTTACTATTATAATGTTTCTGAAAACCAGAACAGATAAGAAGACAACTAATAAGCACCTTAAAGGAATAAGGATTTTAAAATAAATAACAAAATAAATAAATTTATCCGGTGTGTTCCAGAATTTTGAAGAGAAATGTTTTTGAAATCAACCGTTCGTTGGTGTTCTTAAAATGTCAGAAATTTAATTTTTTTTTTACATATTTTTAAGCATTTGTATTTAATTTAAAAGATATTTTAATTAAATTTAATAAATATTAAATTTTGTCAAATCTCTCAACCGTTTCATAGACAGTTGAAAGCAATGGTTGTTGTTTTGGATATCTTTAGCGCTGTTAGAGACTTGTAGAACACACCTGATTAGCTGTGATATTTTTATTTAATTATAATACTAAAGTGCATTTCTCCTGCCTTAAACATTTAAATAATAGTGTAAATTAGGGGAATACTTTTAATATTATATAGCATACTTAAAGGGTACAACAAAGTACCAAAACAAGTGTAAAGTTCGGAATATTTTCATTCCATTTACTGAGATCTACTTTGCACTTCTTAGCTGGGCCACAAAAGTGCAAGGCAATTAAAACTTATGCAACCTCTTATGCTCTGGGCCTTATTTGCTTTGGTCGAAGGCATTAGCGCGTCTGGCTAAGAGCCAGCTAAGCAGGTCGAAGACCAAGACCAAACCCAATCCAAAAACTCCATCCACCATTTAAAATCAACCGAGCGCGGCATTTTTGTAGTACAATGTGAGTACTCGTCAGAAATGTTGTTGTTGCTGTTGTTGTCGATGCTTATTTGTGGTGATAATGATGCTCGAGCAGAGCCAATTCAACGTTAATCACGACTTTTACTTGTCTTTAATTTTTTTGGCAAATAATACACAAAATATAAAGAGAGAAAAAAAAAAAGAGAAACAACTGGGCGCGGACGCTGCGGCGTCACTCAGCCAGCAGGTTAAATCGACTTACGAACTTACAGATACAGATACACTTACAGATACAGATACATAGTCATAAGCAATATGTGTGTGTGTAAATTTTCACTGTCGTTCTTTTTGTTGTTGTCGAATTCAATTTAAAATGCACGTAGTTATGTCTGTTTGCTTAAGTTTTTGACGGATATTTTAACGATGTGAGCTCAACACAAATTCACTTTAAATGTTTTCGAGCGACAACTCGCGCTGTTTAGGTGACAGACAGGCAGACAGACAGACGGACAGACAGACAGACGGACATACTTACATCCATCTCCGTGTGTGTGTGTGTATTAGTGTGTAGATGGGCGACAGCGTCGGTGACAACGTTCGCGTCCCACGTTCCCCGTCCCGCTCTGCTCTCCAGCGTTGAGGAGCAACGACAACGACAAACATGTCGAGATATTCACGTCCGAGTGATAATGAGATGCGCGCCTTTTTTTCCAGTCGCTTATTTTCGTCTTCTACTTCTCCTCTGTCTCCTTCCCCTTCCCCTTCTCCTCCTCCATCTTCTTCACTTCGTTGTCGTTTTGTATTTTCACTGATAAACAAGATGGAGTTACATTTTTAGGTTAATTATGTGCTAAAGCGTGGGGCAGTGCACGAAGTCTCCTTGTCAAGAGAAAACGTGAAGGCTGTCAGCAGTATTACGAATATTCGAATAATTTCAACAAGTTCGAGTACTCGCTTATATGTGGATTTCATTGGCGAGGCCTACAGTCCAGTTTGCCAGAGACTAAATGCATAGACAGGCGTCAAAAGTCTCATCAAGAGGCCTAGAACACTCATTAATCAATAATGGTATAAATATTTGATTCTACTCATGTTTGATCTGTCGAATGATCTTTCAATAAGCGAATATAATTTTCAGTTAGCTTGCTTAACCAGCTAATCAGTTATGTTTGTTGTTGTGCTAGATTCGAGTGTGTTCAGCAGCTATAATTAGTTTATACATATTATAATATTTATGATAAAAATCAAGGTTTCATCTGTTGAACTGAAATTATCCTCAATCCATTTAAATACAATCTGGAGTGCCACTGAAATGAAATTAGCCGAAAACCAACCGAATATCTTCCAAAAATTTATAGATTTTGGTTGGTATTCGGTTGGCGTGGATTTCTGTGGCATCCCTGAATATCTTTGCTTACTTGCTGATCTTCACATTGCTTACTTTTGTATTCCTTGCAGTTCAATATTCACTATAACTACACAGTGAATACAGTTTCAACTCTTGAACGATCCACATTAATCTGAGCTCGAACCTGCTGAACTATTTATAATATTATGACCGTCAGATACAATGTGTGTGACAATTTTGCTGTACATTGTTAGCAAGTGTTTAGTTTGGGCCAAGTATTCATGTGGCAGTGGATAGCGAGCGCATTTGTGCTAATTTATCAAAACTGACCAAAACCAGACATGGGCCAACATTCAAAATTGAAAGACGTTTGCTGATGCGGCAGGTTGTTGTCGTCGTTGTCGTTGTCGTTGTCGTCGTGGTCGTCCTGGAGAGGCCAGGCGGCTGATTCATTAAATCAGGGCCCAAATAGGCTTGTTGTTGTCTAGTTTATGGGCACGGGCGCCTCAAAGCAAAGGCAAACCAGCAGCCGCAGCGTTGCACTATACGAGGGCTGTGCAAATATTTTATGCAAATGCCCGGCCCATCATTGCACGGAATCGCTCGGCCATGGCTACTACGGTTTGGGCCACTGAAACGAAATTAATTTGTGTTTATACATAATATGCCTGGTCCGGAATACGCCCACTCCACGACCCACTTTTCAGGCTCTGTGTACACAAACTTAAATACATACACAAGCGGCAGTATGCGTGTGTGTTGCGTGTGTGTGTGTGGATGCTGCAATGAAATTTCATTATGAATATGCCGGCCAGCATCATTATCAGAGCGGCAAAACAACGCAATCCTACACGCTGCAAAGGATATGCACACACACACATAAACACACACGAAGCCGCACATTGCCACACATAGACACACGCATTGCACATATACATAAGTATATGCGGAACGGTATTATATGAGCTGTTGCTGTTGCTGTTGCAGCTGCAGCAATGTATTCTAGATGCAGGCAGGCATCCAACCGAATAAAACCAGAGCCACAGTCAGAGCCAGAACGAGAACGAGAACCAGAACCAAATCCCGAGAATTTGCCACTGTTGCTGCTGCTGCTGCTGTTGCGGTGGCTTTGGTTTTGACTGTTTGTTGTTGGCGCTGTTGTTGCGGCTGGATAGACAGCGTCCACCAGATAGACAACAATAATGCACATGTGTCTAAAATTGAGTTTGAATATACATACGCGAGAGTTGCTACATAAATTCCCATAAATTCTTGCCAAAAAGTAAATGCATTACAAAGCAGAAAAAGGTTCGACTACTTGAGAATTGCAACAATTGTTGCCAGCCATGCAATTGAAATTTACATTCGAAGCATCAACAACTAATCAAACTGCCCAAGTTTTTGTGATACATAACCCCTGCAGTTGCTGAATTTATATGCATTTATTCGTATGCCAAACTTGACCAAAATCCAAAGTTAAATATAGTAAAACTAGTCCAGCACTCCGAGCATAATTTGTTGGTCTTGCCACTTTAAGTGTATGGCAGCAAGGGTATTCCATTGTTCCTTCAAGTAGTCTAGAATTTGTGTGTGGGGTGTGTTCCTTTTTTTTTTTTATTTGGAAATTATGACGGCACTGCAGAAAATCGTTGATTCATATGCTTGACTCCGCTTTGTAAACTCAACTGGCTGTAAATCGGGTAAACTGTTAGTGTATGCGGCAACCACCGCACTCCATCTTCTCCTCTCTCTTTTTCTCTCTCTTGCAAGTGCCCCAAGAGCTGGCCGAGTCATCAGCCGTAGGCCATATGCATATGCAGGCGACTCGAATTGCACTCCAACTCCTGCCTGCTGACTCCTATATCCTGGCTGTTGGCCGTTGCTGCTGCAGTTGCCACAGTTGCTGTTGAGCAATCAATCAGCGAGCAAAAGTCAAACATTGACTTACAATCCAATCCACGGATTTAAATTGACGTATTTACCTGCCCAACGAACGGCGTAGACGTTGACAATGGACGCTGCTTCTGGCCCTGGACCGGCTGCCCAGTGACTTGCGTCCCCACACCTGCCCTGGCATTAAATTGGGCGACTCGCCAAATTATTGAGTTGTCGCCATCGCCGCCTGCAGTCGACCCAATACCCAATGGCCTGCAGCTGCAACTGTAGCAGCAGCAGTAAACAGGCCCAGAGTTCTCAGTAGTGAAGTGCAAGAAGTGGTGGGGAATGGGGAATGGGGAATGGGGAGGGAGTGCAGTAGCTATAGGCGGTAGGTGTGGGAAATGAGTCCGAGTCCGAGTACGGGCATGCTGTTTGGCCATTAAAGCTTCATATTTGTCTTTTGAATAATTCAAATTACTAATATTGATTCAAGCCACGGGTAAAAAATGTAAACGCATTTTGTAAGTGTATATGTGTGTGTGTGTGTAGAAGCTATGTTGTACCTATTTGAGCGACATTTTAGCATTGCTATGCAACAATAACAGCAACAACAATTCGCCTGGCTCTTCGCTGACGTTGATGTTTGGCTGATTGGCGCCCCAGTCGTATACGTAATCAACGAATGTTGACCACGTCCACCACGCACCACTTACATACATACATATGTAGATATACACACACACCCATAGACAAACGATATATGCTTGATTGGATACGCGCGTATACGGAAAAATACCACACGGCCAACGGCCATCAAAATGGCCGCTTGTCATGCAAGTGCCTAGCTCTAGGGCCTGTTGGGGCCTGTGGGGCCTGTGGGGTTCTGGGGCTCAGCGTATATTTTTTCTCTTTTTCATTCTATTTTTTCTTTTTTTTTTTGGGTGCCCCTGCTGTTGGCTTATTTTTGTTTTATTGACAACAACATTGGAATTGGTGGAGGCAGCGGGGGCTGAGCTTTTAACTAGTGTAAATAAGGTCCTCATCAAATTGTCATAAGGACTCGCAGTCACACATACGAGCACACACACTCAAAAAGCGGCACAGTAAGTACCGTAATAGACATGACCAGCAATTGTTGCCCAGCACGCTAAGCAGACTCTGACCGGGTCTACTATGATATATATATATAAGTATATACCCTACTCAACTGATCTCCACATTGCCTTTCGGTGATTTCTATTTTCTTTTTAATCATAAATTAAGAGTTACTGTCTTTGAACTTTGGAATACTTTTACTGTGATCATTAATTTGAATTCAAATAATTTTCTATTAGTAAATTTTATTATATTATTAATCAATCAATATATCAAAAATTTATGATTTGGAAAATTGAATTTTTTTTTCTTTCCATTCCTTTAAGAGTATTAAGAATTCGTTTATAATTTGATTTCTTTCTCTCCCCCTCTCCTGACTTGACGTAATCATTTGGGGCTCCTAGTTTCATTTGGGTCGCCCGACCCAGTCGTTGGCCGTTGTCCTGCGGGAAAGTCACTGATTGATGGCGCGCGATAAACAAGGCCAACTATTTTCACTGACTCCAATGTTTGTCGACTTGTTCTTAATTAAGCCAGATGGTCGGATGGATAGCTGTTTGGATATAGCCCAAACCCGACTGGCACTTTCTAGTTAGGTCAATAATCTGACTAAAGTACAACACAGTGCCGAACCGTAAGCCATTTTGTTTCTCGCCTTAATCAGCAGCCATATTTGCCGTGCAGACGTACAGACGTACAGGGCCGATAAGAGCATAAGCAGATTGAGTCTGTCCGGGCTATATATAGACGCTTACACAGCCGCAAGTCGACCTTTTCTCTGGTCGTTATCTCCTGCCCAAAGAAGAAAGAATTTGCTCTGTTCTTGTCACTGTTTGCGCTGTGCGTTGACGCCTCAGCGACGGATGCATTCTTCTGTCAGCTTATCGCTAGCTCCGTCGCTGTCTCATTATACGAAATCAGAACGACACCGAGACCGACACCAAGACCGACCGATCCCTTGCCCAGTCTCGGCCTGGATCGCAGCCGTGACTCCGGCACGATCTTTTATTATTTGCATTTATGCAGCGTCTGATTAGATAAGCGCCTGATACGAGGTACTCGGTGCGTCTTCCTGTTCCCAGGTACCGCGTCGCCTCGCAGATAATGCGGTAGATTCAACGTAGAGCGCGACTTTATCGTATGCCAGAGATAAACGTGGGGGTCTTAGCGTTTCTTTCTTGTTCATATTATTTACAAAGTGCAATTTACAGCTTTTCCAAGAATATACCGCATACAAAATGTGCCGCTCGCCAACCACGATTAATAAGCCCTGTAAAAACCAATGGCATATAGTACTTGAATCGAGCACACCTTGCTGACGATCCACCAACTCCACCCCAGACGCTAATGCGAACTGATTCTCACACCGACAATCTCGGTGGTTGCCTTTGTGGTTGTAAAACCCTGACTATGACTCCGACTCTGGTTCATTCTGTTGTCTTCACGACAGGGCGTTACCCTTGGTTTAATGCTTTCGCAAATAGTAATCAAATATCCGGACACTGGTGTACAATTTAAGACGCGCTCCACATCTAAATATTAGCACTAAACAAATAATAGCCCAAAAAATATTTCTCATACTCTTCTTTTTTCCACACTAATGTCCGCTGTTTGGTCTGGCCATTAATCGCATAAAATTTAAATAATATTTCTGTTTCTGAGCATGCGTTTTACCTTAAACAGTTCGTCAAAGTAACCGAAAGCACTCAAATTGGCAAATATTGCCAGCCAAGTCCAACACGACCAACAAGTGAAACAAAAGGCTTGACCACAGATTGGTGTGAAAAGCAACAGAAAAATTCCAGGAAATGCTCTCAAAAATAATTACATCGCATAGCCATTAAATGGGCTTTTAGTAATGGACACTTAGGCCAGCAGAGGCACAAACTGTTCCAACAGGCCAAGTACTACGAAATATTTACAAAAAAAAACAGAGTTTAATTCAGAATGGCAATATGTTATTCATTTACGTAAATGTAATTAGAGCGAAAGACTATAGATATTTCCTTTTCAAATATAATCTATTATTTTTAATTTTTAATTTTTTAATTTTATTCTACTTTTGGTATCAATCTTAGCATAATCGACATATATCATTTGAAACTGGACATCCATACTTTTTCCTACCTCAGTTAACTTTCAATAAAAATTAAATATACATAAGTAAAAATTCTAAATTAATCAATTTATCATTATCTGATTTTCGATCTCTCTATCTACTTTTCAGTATAATCCTAATATTAGTTCACTCAATCTTTTCTTTTACTAATCATCAATTTCCTGTGACTCTGCTACTTATGATCTAGTCTTTAAATAAATTGTCCCCCACATCGTCGGCTAATTCAAGTAAGCGCCACATTTACATATTATATGCAGCTTCTGTGTGTGCAGGCCCTCAAGTGAGGAGGAGGGTTGTTCGATTGGGAGTCGTAGTCGTGCTTCGATTGTTTATTATTATCACCTACAGGTGTCGCTTCATAAACATTTTCAAACAAAACGATGACGACGAAGACGACTGCCAACAGGCTGAGGCTCGTCTGTATGGAATTGAACAATTGCTGCGTTCGTTTGTGCAGAGCAAATATTTTACAAATCAAGCGCTTTTCTGATTTTGTAAATGTGGGCTACCAATTTCCCTTGGCACACACACACACACACATACACATCCACATTGGTATGAGCACATATTGACACACAACGAAAGCGCAAGTCATTGGCAATGTGGCGTGAACGTGAAGCAGCGACGCCTCCTCAAAAGATCTACATACATAAGTAAGTACGAGTATAAAAAGCGAGCAGGTCCCGGACTCCGCAGTCCATGATCCGTGGTCTGTGGCCCGTGGAACGTGGCTTGTGGCATGCATTGGCTGTGCAGGTCCAAAAATGGCATGCTACTAGCAATATTTAACTGGATAATATTTATTATTTACCAATTTGTTTGCTAGGCTAATAACAATAATCACAACAACAACAACAACAACAACGGGCATACAGACAGCCAGACAATTGGACAGAGACAACAATGACAACTTGATATAAAATAAAAAAGTCATTCATAGTCAAAAGAGGGCGCCCCCCATTTTTCTTTCTTCACGTCTCTCTCTCTCTCTCTCTCGCTGTCTTCTCTATCTCTTGTGTCTTTCCACTCTTGTGGCATTCAAGGACGTTGCAACACTTTGTAAATCGAATACGAAACAATCACAAATATTCCAAGCCAGCGACTGCAATGTTGTCATTGCTGTTGTTGTTGTTGTTGTTGGTGACCAGGAGGCTGTCCCATTCTCATTCCTCATCTCCATCCTCCACTCTCCACTCTCCATTCCCACATTTTACACTTGGCAGACAAGCGCTAGACGCCGGCTTGTGTACACTCGGCTCGGAATTTGCCTGCGACTGGGACTGAAGCTCAACTGAAAGCTCCAACTGTGGTTGTGACTGCCAATGGAACTGCGACTGTGAGTGGAATTGGAATTGGTAGTGGCTTCTCGGTATCCTTACTGCATACATACATACATACATACTCGTACTCGTACACTTACTACCGCCAGGGCGCATTGTTTTTGTTTGCCTTTTTGTATTTCTATTTACTCGCAGTTTAGTTTGACTTTAAATTTATTCCCACTGACATCCTGGCCATGGTACGAGTAAAAGGCAAATGGCAAAAGGAATACGTGGGCGTCGCATTCCACTTAGCACTTTCCACTTTCCACTTTCAATGTTCGATTTCTTGTTGATTCCGTTTTCAATTTGGTGGCATGGCCTTGCCATCATCAGCCCCGTCATCCCCTTTATCCCCTTCATCCCCATCATCCCCATCAGCGTCTATGGGGCCAGTGGCAGTGGCAGCAACTGCCTGGCAGTCGTCGTGCATTAGAGCTGAAGTTGTTAAGCAGCGCTAGATAAGTGCTCGAATAAACATAAATAATAAATGACATTTACTAAATAAAAATATTTGCGTTCGCATAATATTTGAGCAGCAAACTCAAACTCGACAGCTCCACCGATTGCTCTATGGGCGCCTCTTTGGCTCTCTCTTTCTCACTCTCTCCAACTGTCTCTCTCACTCTCTGTCTCTCTGTGTTTGAGTGTGTTAGTTGTGGCACCCGGTAGCCCAACATGGCCGACACACACACACACACACACCCAGATACATTCCAATGATGTCGTTGTGTTGTTTTGCTTTGGTTTCTGGCTGATTTCGGAAGCAATTTTGGCACCAAACCAAACGTCGCGCTTTGCGCTCTGTGTCTGCCTCTCTCTTTACTACAAAAAATATATATATTTTTAGATATATAAATATACATGTATATGTGTCCCTGTGTGTCCGTGTGTGTTTAAAAGAAGCATGGCAAAAAAAAGAACCATCGCAAAATTTGTGCTTTCACTTTCATTTGTTTGCTATAATAACAAGGCGCAAGGTAGCGCATTTGAAGAATGTATTGTGGTTCAGTACACAAATGAGAATTTAAAACACACTCCAACTGGATGATTGGGTGGTTGGGTGGTTCGATAGGTTGGCTGGTTGTGTACTTTTGGATTTACTGAGCATTTGTTAATGGTATATTTGGCACACAGATTTAACTATTTGAAATCATTCGGAGTGAGTCATTTCTAGCATCCCTAATTATATTAAAATTTAGATAAGACACTAGAGAAAAATTCTGCTTCCATAACTTTTTTTATCTTTACCATTCAGGTTCCTTTTTATTGCTCGGCACTCAATTATTTTGTCTAATTATGCAAGCTCAATTAAAAAACTTCCATTCAGTTTGAATATTCAATCCAGGCTAAGGAATAACTGAAAAAAAGTTGTACAATTTAACTTGAGAATTCACGCGGTATTTGCTCACTCAATTTAAATTATTTCAAGCAATTGCGTTTTCTTCAAATTTTCCATTTTTCTTAAACGAACTGGAGAGTTGACCCGAGACGTGCAATTAGCGAATTGGCAATTAAAGTGCAGTTAGTTGGGGCTATGGAATTGATAAGACAAAAGAAATAGATAACATAATTGAGTGGTGGGCTTAAATGAACACTTATGTTAAGAGTTTATGCTTAAATTGGCTTATAAAATTGGGAAAAAATATTAGTCCTGACAGGTTTTGGCATAAACAAATGTTATTATTTGACGCCCTTTAGATTCGAGTGCTGCTAAAATAAAAAAACCATCAACAACTGCAACAATTTGTCTAAGCCGCAACAACAAACCATTCACAATGTAATAGAATAAATGAATCAGAAAAAAAAAAACAGTTTGAGCTGAGTTGAATATCAATTGTATTAACGCCACAATAATCAAATCAAGATCATCTGGCGGGTGTGTGACACTTCCCCTTCACTCCCCTTTCAGGAATTGAATCAAAGCACAGCCTTTGTGGCAAACTATTAACTGTTAAAATGGCAAGAGCCTTTGAAATCCATGAAACCCGGGCACAGTTGGATTAACATCAGACCTGGCAGGCACACCACCCCAACAATCAACGTTGTCGTCACCATCCGCCTCCCGTCGTTTCTCACTCCCCCTCTCTCTCAGTTGTGACCTGCTCACAAATTGCTCGCCCCTTGCAGTCACACAAATGAATAATGAAACGCTTATTGTCGCAATTATTTTATTGCCCTGATATCTGTAGCCTCAAAACATACACCAAAAACCGATGACGAGCAGTCACAGTCGCAGTCACAGTCGCAGTCGACGCAGGGCGAAGCAGCGACGGAAGCAGCGACGCGACGCTGCTGACATCCCTTGTCCTTGCTCTTGTGTCCTGTTTGCCAGAAGATTTTTGACGTCGTTTTATACACATTTCGAAAGAGTAAAGATTTTCAGACGCGGCAATTTCACTTGGTCATGCGATTGGCCCTGAGGTACATTTTTATGATAAAATAATTGTATTTAATGATTAAACAACTTTTTTCAAGTAGATAAATTCAGTTAATTTTAGTTATTTTAGTTGTAAGTTATATATAAATATATCATAAATTAATTACTTATATTATTATAATTATTTTTTAAAAAGATCACATATAATATTCAATCATTAGAAATCAACAATTTGAAAAAAAAATATAAATTCGGTTAATTCTATAAGATTAGTAGTTGTAAGTTTTGTTTTTTATTATTTTTAATATAATTATTTTACATTACTACACAAATTTATAGTTACTATTATTATTATAAATATATTTTTGAAAGATCAAACATAGAGTATCTGAAAGTCGTTATTCAGTAATACACAGTTTCTGTTGCTGGTTTCTGATGTATGGCCAGGACAATGCACTCCGCTCGTATTCGGGCAACAGCAAGGACTCGTAATCCTTGCTATTATTTGGGGTTGATTGCTCGTGAGCCGTGAGTGAACGTTTTTCCGTTCGAACAGTTAGGGGTTGCATAGGGTTGCCCGTGTAACGGAAGAGGCCGGCAGAGCCAAAAACAACATCAATGCATTAGCACTTTAATGCGGCTAGTGAGCATAAAATGCAGAAACAAATGCGCGCCCATTTCAATTAAATGCTACATGGGGGCTACAACACAAGCTCAGCATCAATAAAGCAACAATAACAACAGCAAAAGCAACAGCAACAGCAACAACTTTGAGAACAATCTTCCTGCCAGTGTTGTCCCCTGCCTTTAAGCATGTGCTAGCAATTTGTTTCGAGGGTGTTGATGGGCGGTTGTTGTTTTCATTGGATTTATGTTGTTGTTATTCTAATGCCCCGCGCCAAGTGCCCAACCAAAACAACCACGTTAATATTTCCAATCAAAAGGCAACAGTCACCACCGCATCCAGTTGCCAATTCGAATCCCAATGTCACTCTTTCCGTTCCTGCCTCTCTGTTTGTCGACCAACCTGCGTGTTAAATGCCAGCATATGTGAAAATAAGCTGTGACAAATGGCTTAATTTAGTTGTCAAACGGCGATTGTTGAACATGTTTTAACATTGTAAAAATATTGGCACATTAGGCAACGATAACAGCGACACCTGGCGTGGGTGGGCAGTACTAAGTTTAGTTAAAGCCTTCCCTAGTTGGCCAGTTGACCTGCTGTTAGCATTTGGCACATATGCACAGATACAGATACTAATACAGATACAGATACAGATACTTGACTTGACTTGAGGCCAGATCCTTAGGACTTGCACCTGTCGTGCTGCATGTCAAACGGCGTTTTCATTTGCATGTTTCTCTGCTTCCACTCCTTGTCTTCCTTCGGGCGCGGCAAATCAAATGAAATAAAAAATCTTGAGCTCATTGAACATCTGGTAGCATTCGGTATGGGGTTGCTAGACATGATTGACATTCAGCGCCTTATAAACGTATGATTGTATGCATGTATGAATGGGCGCCCATTGTGAACGGGAACGAAAACATTTCAATTGGCGGCTACGCTACGGGGCAGGTACTTAAGCTGGCCTGGCGACACTGCAGCCAAGTCGAGCTGGTTTTATTGGCATTGCACCCGCGGCGACAGCCGCTAAGCTTCTCTCCGTGCATCGATCAATTACGCCGGATTTGCACCGACTGACATTTACATGTGTTGCGGTAAGCTTTAGCGCGGGGGTGCCGCCTACTTACCATTCATTGTATCTGTAGATACATACACATATGTATATATGAATGCCCCGGCACTTTGTCTCCGTCTCCGTCTCCGTATTAAGTAGTTGTTGTTAGCCCTGCTCAATTGGCCAGAAAAACTGTTTGAGCACGCACTCAAACACATGACTACAAAAGTGCATTTGGCATTTGGCATTTCACTTATAGCTGATGCTCTTTTTCAGGTTTTTTTCTTTTTTTTTGTATTGCTTTGTTTATTATTTCGCTCGGTTCGTTTGGGGAATTCCGCCTGCTTAAATCTTTTTGACTCGCAATTCGGAAATGCTGGCTTATCCTGTTTTCTTTATTGGTTAAAGATTCTCTTGTTGCTTAATGTTCGCTTTGTTATGTTGGCTTAGCTACCCAAACAATTACTTCAAGCCAGATCAGAACGTAGTCTTAGTTCGCTTTCACTTCGCTGTTCTCATGACCAAATGCATTTATTTTTTCATTGCTGTCTGTTTCCATTCATTAATGCACCGATAACTGAGCCTGCCTGCCGGGAAAAATACCGCGATCCAACTTACCTTTTAAGCTCTCAATTAATGTTTTTATACCTTATTATCTATTTAAGTATTTCTTTATAACTGCTATAAAACTTATTATTTTCTCTTTTTTTAATTTTATCAGACGCTGTCTATGATTATATGTTTTTATATTTTTTTTGTCCATTTTTACCATAAAGAAAATTTAACTTTCATTTAAATCTTAAAAGAAATTCAATAATATTCAAATTTTATATTCAAAGCCTTATTTTAAAATTTTATTACAAATTTCAAGAATAAAATTTATTTTTCCATTTATTTTTTTTCTGTTTATATGTAACACTCAAATTTTATTTTAAAAAATATTTATGAAAAATAATTTTTATTTTTAATTTTTACTATAAAAATTAAAAAGAATGTTATAGTATTTTTTTCAATCCTAATAAATTGATGTCATGTCATACCTTATATTTTGATAAATAAAACTTTAATAATATTGAAATTTTATTTTCAAAGCCTTATATTATAATTTTTTTAAAAATTTCTAAAATAATATTTTTGTATCCATTTATTTTTTTCTGGTTATATGTAACACTCAAATTTTATTTTAAAAAATATTTATGAAAAATAAATTTTTATTTTTAATTTTTACTATAAAAATTAAAAAGAATGTTATAGTATTTTTTTCAATCCTAATAAATTGATGTCATGTCATAGCTTATATTTTGATAAATAAAACTTTAATAATATTGAAATTTTATTTTCAAAGCCTTATATAATAATTTTTTTTTAAAAATTTCTAAAATAAAATTTATTTATCCATTTATATTTTTCTGGTTATATGTAACACTCAAGTTTTATTTTTAATGTTTACTATAAAAATTAAAAAGAATGTTATAGTATTTTTTTTCAATCCTAATAAATTGATGTCATGTCATAGCTTATATTTTGATAAATTTAGTTAAAAATCTATTAACAAATTTCTTAAAATAGTTCTTTATTTGAAGGTATTATTTCGGCTTAAAGTTTGTCAAAACAACACTTTGCTTTTACTGCATGTTATAGAAACTGTTGTATGGAGTCAAACAATGAAAGAAATTCATATAAAAATGCTGAAATTAGGGCAAGCGGTTTCTGTGTCAGAGAGAGAGAGAGTTGCCTGCTGACTGTCTGGAAGAGGACGAGTGTCCTGCCAATGGCAGAGCCAGTGGCTGCTCTTCTAAGGTACTTGAGCCATTTGAAGGACACACAGAGCAACACATGGACCCTATCCCTACGGTCAAACGTGAGCATTGTTTGGAACATGGCTGCTGCTGGAGCTGCTGCGATTGTTGCTGCTGAGCTATGCAAATCCAAAAGCCCAACAGACTGACAGGCAGGACAGGACGGGGACGGGGAGGGGGACGGGAATGAGATTGGGGCGGTAGTGGGAGGGGCGCCCACTTGACAAATACCATTTTCGAAATTGAAAGACAAACTTTTGAGCAGTCGACGTTGTCTGGTGGAAATGGAAATGAGACACAATGTGCAGCAGGCAGCGAGGAGGCAACCACATCCTGCTGACGAATTTGCTGAGTGTGTTGATTTGTTGATTCGTTTCGCCTAATCGCACCACCACCATCAGAGTCAGCTAGCAGCAGACAAACTTGTCCAGTTTGCGTATTGTCCCATCCCGAACCGGACAGGACAGAACAGGGCCGGAATGGACGGGACGGGACCGGACGGGACTGGACTGGAGTGGACTGGACTGGACCAGAGCGTACGCAAATGTGTTTGTCCTGTGCGAGGACATGTGTGTGAAAGTTTAACTCTATCTGCGTCTCTGTTGCACTGACTCCCTCACTGGCCATGCACATGTGGAAATGTGTTGAAAATTTATTGACATTATTCAATTAATTATTGTGCAAATATTTTCACATACACACAGGCTCGTAAGTGGCAGGGAATTTGCCATTAATTGTGAATTAGATTGCATGAATTTGTTGCCTCGACTCAACTTGTTGTCGTTGTCGTTGACGTTGACGTTGTCGCTGTCACTCTGGTTTATTGTCGTTGTTGCTATCGTTCTCATGTCATGTCATCAGTCAACCAGTCAGTCAGTCAGTCAGTCAGTCAGTCAGTCAGTCGCTCATTCGCTCACTTGCTCATTCATTTATTTATGCAGTGAAGCGTTTTGGGCAAACATCAAAGCACCAACTTCCCTACAGTCCCGAGTCTCCATCAAAATGAGGATGATGATGCTCTAGCTCCGTCATAGACCATGTCCGTTTCCGTTGCCTTTGTCCTCACCGGAAGCGGTTGACTGCCATTGCAACCATTTCAATCGCTCTCCCCTGACTCCCCTAGTCCCCTATTCCCCAATGGTATCCGGTTTCTGCTGCTGCTGCTGTTCGTTGTTGTTGATTATTTCGCATTAATTTTGGCTGCGTGTGCAAATAGATTTTCAAATAAATCGAATTAATTTAATTTAACGAGCACGCATCGATTTGAATTTGACTTATACCAAATACTAAACATTTATTGCATTCGACAGCAACAATTTTATTTTTGTTCATGCCGCTAAATTAACTAAATTGCTTTTTAATTAAAAATATTTCAAGTGCAATTTTCTCGCGCTTTAATTAAAAAACGGAAAAAGTTGCTCATATGAATGAACAAAATATTTATATACTACGGCGCACTAACTAAATGAAAATGTACTATTTGAATTATGAATTGCACTCACAAACAGCTTTTAAATATAATTATATACTTAATTAAAAGTCTGGTTGCGTTTCATTCATTTCAAGCTTAACTTAATTGCTTTTAACGAACTTCAAAGTGGGTAAAAAAGAAGAAATAAAATGTAATAAAATTGTACGCTAGTAAACTTATATTCAGTAAACAGTTGCTCGCAGAATAATAAATACGCTTGACAGAATATAATATTTATTCATTTGAAGCTTTCAAAGTAATCAATAAATAATTCGTTTCAGCTTTTATATATATTCTTAAACTATATTTTGTGTATTTATACATCATTTTCTTATTTGTAGCCTTAATGTGTATGTGGAATTGGTTGATATTACTATAGTTCTTGCTTTTATTTATTTCTTGAATATTGAACAAAATCGTAAATATTATTATTTTACTTATTCTATAGCAAGCACTCCTATGATTTTGAGCGCAACTGTAAATGTTTCACTGGTAGAAAAGACTCTATAGTAATGACGGAAAATCTACGGACAGATGTGTCTCGGAAAATGTTCTCAAGGGGGAAGGTGACGTACTATATATTTTTTAAAAGTTTCTATTAATTTTAAATTTTAAATATTAACATAATTTAATTAATATAATTTTTGCTTTGTTTTGTCCTTTTATTCGTTAATAAATTATGTATTATATTTATCATCTAATAAGTGCACGTTTATTAAAGATCTATTATTTTTCTATGACTTTCCAATAAGCGTTATCAAACAATGAACAAAATCGTAAAAATTATTATTTTATTTATTCTATAGCAAGCAGTCCTATGATTTTGACCGCAACTGTAAATGTTACACTGGTAGAAATGACGGCAAAGCCATGGCCAGATGTATCTCGGAAAATGTTCTCAAGGGGGAAAAGTGATATACTATATATTTTTTAAAAGTTTCACTTAATTTTATATTTTAAATATTAATATAATTTCATTAATATAATTTTTGCTTTGATTTGTTCTTTATTCGTTAATAAATTATGTATCATATTTATCATTTAATAAATGCACGTTTTTTAAATATCTGTTATTTTCCTATGACTTTCCAATAATCCTTATCAAACTTCAGTCTGTTCAGTTTTATATTTTTTAATATTTAAAATACTAATATAATTTCATTAATATAATTTTTGCTCTGTTTTGTCCTTTTATTCGTCAATAAATTATGTATTATAAATGCACGTTTATTAAATATCTATTATTTTCGTATGACTTTCCAATAATCCTTATCAAACTTCAGTCTGTTCAGTTTTTATATTTTTAGTGCCCACTTTTGGCATCATCTCTGTCAATTTGTGGATATTTATATAATTATGCATGAACGCTCACATAAATATTGTTGATTGTTTTTAGGGGCGATTGATAGACAAACATGATCCAGTACATTTATCATATCCTAATGATTTTAGCAACACACACACACACACACACTCGCACACACACACATGCATACACATTAACCATTCAAGTTGCCATTATCGCTCTCGCTCGTCTGTCAAAACACAATTTGGTTATTAGCCGCGTTGTCGCCGTCGTCTCACATTTCATCCAATCCAATCCAATGGAGCTGCTGCTGCTAGCTGCTTGATAAAGGTGTGTTGCGGCTTCCAATCGATAAGCGGCCGTTGTCATTGTCGTTGTTGTCGTTGTTGTTGTTGCTGTTGTTATTGTTGCCTGCACATCAGTCACTGTCAAGGCGCAGAGCCCGAACCACCAGCCAGCCAGCCAGCCAACCAACCACAAATGGCCGCCCCCAACTGCCGCACCACCACACCACCCACACCACCCACCTATCACCCAGCCATAGAAAATGCCGATTGTGATTAATGCGTTGACGCTGCAGCTAAGCTTGCTGTTGCCGGCCATAGGATTCAGATAGAGATACAGATCTGAAGATATGAGTGTGCTCTACATGCCAAAACTTATGGCAGCGACTTCTCCGATAATACCCAGTCGATTTCACACTCGTTCCGGGGCGATTTGTAATGTTTTGATTGCTGAGCACGAAAATGGCAAACGACGTAGGACGAAGGACAAAGGACGACGCGTGGCATGACGTGGTCCAGTCGTGATTTCCAGGACACGTGCCCGCATTTTACAAACGTAAGGTTTCACGGATTAATTTCAATTTGCTAGCAGCATCAGTTCCTGATTTGGTGGGCGGCGAAGGGGTGGGCGTTGCTAGCGGGACGGATTTGCTGCTAATTATGTGTGGAATGTTTAAGATAAACAAAACACAATGCAGCATTGACGACGACGATGACGACGACGACGACTGCAACGGCAAAAAGGACAACGGAGCAAAGACGGGCACTTGTCAGCCGGAGTTTGACTCGTTGTCGTTGCTGTTGTTGTAGTGGTTGTTGTTGGCCTAATCCGTAAGTGTCGCTCACAGGCACGCAGCGGCGGCAGTCGCTGATAGAGCACACACATACACTCACCGCGTGCGAGAGTGATGCAGCAAGACAAATGGGGGGCAGAGCGAGCGAGAGAGATTGTGGCGAGGAGCCACAAAACGTTGCTGCAAATAGCGACAGGCAGGGGCATAATGATGTGGCGACTGTCGACATCGACGCGTCATCGACAGGCCGGGTCGGCTGGGCCCCAGTCTGACCGGATTGTAGAATCCCGAGCCAGCCTGTTGGTCAAAGATAACAGCAATTTATTTTCAAGTCATCATTTTAATTATCCCGTTCGCAATGTTGGCCAACCTTGCGAATGGGCGCGCCGCGCATTAAACGTGACAACAACAACAACAACAATAACAACAACAACAACAACACAACAATGTAGCATACGTTGACGATGGCAGCGGCAGCCATTTTTGCTCATTAAAATATAATATGTATTTTTTAATTTAACTGAAATGTTTGCACAAAAATTTTCTCGAAACAAAGTTGAGCTCCGTGCGTTGTCTCTCCACAATTCCAACTCCATTCTCTGCCTGAATTTGTCTCTGTCTCTGGCTCTGTCTCTGTCTCTGTTTGCAACTGAACGGCAAAACCGAATAAAAAACCATTTTCGCATTTTTATTTTCCTTTTGGCTAACAAGGCCCAGACCGAGACGGCGAACGAAACCAGGACTTACTCCCCAGTACTCACTCAGACGACCAGGCCCAGATCTAGATCCAGATTCCAGACCCCAACTTAGTTGCTCCGCCTTCATGCGTTTTCATTTTACCGCTACCGGAAGCGTTCATGGGAAAGTTTCCGCTTTCATAACCGAATTTTAATTAACTTTCGAAAACCTAATTACAAAGTATTATTATAATGAAAAAGCAGTGCACAAAGCAAGCAAACGGGGCAAAGAGACAAAGAGGTAAAGGAGCAAAGTAGGGGCGGTACGGTGTAAAAGGGGGTAGGAAACAGGGGGAGATACTGGCACGGGTATCCAGCCAACCAAGTGAGTTTTGCCCCTGCAGCTAAATAAAAAAGTGCGGGGACTACAACGATGTCGACAGCGACAACGACAACGACGACGACGACGACGACAACGACAACGACGACGACGACAACGACGATGTTGCTACACTGAAAAAAAATATCAGCTTATAAAATCAAGAAAATATTTTGTTCTTAAAATAAGACCAATTTTAGACAAAATAACTATTAAACATTAATCTTAAAATTTCATTTCTTAATATAAGAATAAAATACTAAAATTAAATTGTTCGGAAAGTATAAATATGTACTATTTCATACGAAACTACGAGTGGACTCGTGGCGCTCTGGCTAGAGTCGCTTCCCACTTGTTACAAGAAAAAACACACTGCTAAAAGACATTTATAAAATGATTAAGCCGAAATAGAATGTATAAATATCATAATCAGCAAAGAAGAATTATAAATTAAAAAATCTTTTTTAATTAAATTATTTTATTTCTTGACTTTAATTTTAAGTACGTTAATTCTAATAGTAAGAACTTGGTCTTATTTGAAATGTTCTCTAAACCAAGATGTGTTTTTTCTTTTTAGATCAAAATTCTTTGTTTTGAGACCAAAATCTTGAACAGAAAGAAAGTTTTTTTTATCAGTGTACGTGCGCTGTCTTTGGCCTCACTGTGCAATGGAGGACGGGCAGAGTATTCCTGTGTATCCATCCGGCATAAGCTGCCGTTGTTGCTTCTGCTGCTTCTGCTTCTGGCCGCAGTGCGGGGGTAAAAAGGGTTGCCATTTTTATGGCAGAGGCTCTTTTATGCCACAGTCGGGTTAGCTGGTTGGCTGGTTAGCCGGCTCTCTCTCTCTTAGTGTCTCGTTTTGAAATAAAATATTCCATTAGAAAATTACTACAAGATTGTGGTTTCTAGCTGGAGCAGAAATACTCGTAGCTTAGCAGCTAATTGGATGCCTGCTCTATGCTCTAGACTAAACAGAATTTCGCTTTTGTGGCTAATGCAAGCTGATAGAAAATGAATTATAAAAGTCTTTATTTTTAATTTTAATTTATGACTATTCTGAGTGCTTTAAATATTTAAATGTTAAATGTAACTCGATTTTTGGTGGATTGTCTGCACGAGCAAATGCATTTTTAATGCCTAACAAAATGTCAAGACAATTTTTGTAATTATATACTGACAGCAATTCAAACTTTTTTTTAATAGAATTGTATATGCCTCGACTTGGCTGTCATTTGCGAAAATAATTACACATTGATCGCGTGTACATGCGAAGCAACTTTGGCTTTACCATTTATGAATAGATAGCTGAATTTGTCTGACAGACAGGCAGACTGGCAGACTGACGGACTGACAGAGGCGAGCTGGAGCACAACAAAATCATGTTCCCTGCTTAGGAGCCCCCGGGATTCAACGTCTTTGCAGCGCGCATGTCTGGCATGAAGTGGGGGACTTAGATGTGGAATGTGTATTAAATTGGTGGGTGGAACGATGTCTGGGGTGGGGTAGACTGGTGGTTGAAGCAACCCCAAAGCACAGATTTCGAAACGAGTTCAATTCAGATGGGGTTGCTTGGGAGTAAAATGAAGAAACTCTAGTCAACAGCTAGAGCTATAGCTATACAATTCTCGTAGCTGGCTGACAGTCACAATGTCAAGGAATAGAACGAACAAATCGGAAAAAATCGAAATTCAAACGCCATTTTATTTTTGTGTCTGCAGGCCAAACAAAGCGTTCTCTTTTATATATTTTATGGAGCATTTCAGAACAAGTAAGAGTTATAAAAAGGTATTAAAGCAACGGTCATAGCTGTGTATACTCTTCGGTATATGTACATACATGTATGAAATGTGACCTTCTAGGCTGCTTAATTAAAAAGACAACAGCTTGTTAAACATGACCACCACACTGCGCAGATAAGTTTGTAACGAGCTGGCCAGTCATTTTTATACGAGAATTATAAATGAGAAAGAACCTAACCATCCAGACACGGTACAAATTGTAGATTCTTTTAAATGAATCACATAGGTAACTATAGGTACAGCTATAAGGTATAAGGGCATACACATACATGTGTTGGATCAGTCGTAGTTGTTGTTTATATGGCGTAGATAAGAACCAGATACCAGATACGAGTAGTCGAGCTGTAGGTACTGTCCTAGGTGTCATATGTATATTACGTGCGAGTTATAGAAAACAAACAGGGACACGAAGAAGAGGCTTACATCGTTGGATAGGTATAACGATTGGGATAGGTAAAACACTAGGCTGGGCCTCGACAGTCATTTTGTTGGGTTAGTCAGGACTGTCATTGTTGTTATTGCTGTTGCCTGTTTACCTTGTTGTTCCGTTGCAATTTACGAGTGCACTCTGATAAGTTTTATCAAAAAAAAAGGAAAAAAAATGAAAATATTGAAGGGAAAAAGGGAAAAACTAGTGAAAAACTGCAGTCTGCATCCGAGCTGCGATAAGATAGGCATAAGAACTCTTGGAATCGCTCGATTTGTTGGGTGCAGTCCATATAGGCGCTATCGGTCGTTCCATGTCGCTGCATTGATAGCCCAGCCCAATCAATATAGAAGTGCTTGTTGGAGGTCAGTTGTTAAAGTCAACAAAGACAACGCATTGATTGCTTTGTCAATGGAAAGTTAAAACAAATTGATCATATATTTTCATTTCTGTTTTTCTTTTTTTTCATATATTTCAAACATTAAAATAGTCTTTTTTTTCATTTTTTTGCATGATTTATAATATTAATTTTAACTAGCTTTAGATTTTGGATTCACATTTTACTTTTATTCTGTTGACATTTATGAATTTTAGTTTGTGTATTTTACATGGTTGTTGTTGTTTTGTCATATTTAAACTATTTTTTGTTTTGTGTTATTATTTATTTCATTTTGTATTAAGTTTAATCAATTAGCTTAGCTCAATATAAAAATGCGCAAGAGTGTGTTGGATTTTTTGTTGACGCACAATAATAAAATTAATATTAATAAAAATTATTGAATAATAATTGCAGTTTTTCGTTCATTGTTTTTGTTTTTCCTTCATCATGTTGTTTTCTGTTTTATTTGTATTGTATTTATTTATGCTAATTAAATGTTAAATACTATACAATATTTATTAATGTTGTGTAGCATACAATTTGATTAATTCTCAAGTTAGTTTAAAAACTGTTTTTTTTTATTTTCTCTTTTTTGGGTGTGAAGTTTAATATTAGCTTGCTTAGAATTAAATATACATACATATTTCTATATATATATTTATATGCATATAGTCTAATTATTTACAGAATGTTTAAGCCTAAGCGAATTCGCACAATAACAGAAAATTAATTGTTGCTGTATAAAAGAAATGATATAATAAGTTTAAAAATTATACATAACGTATAAGTAATTGTTTAATTAAAACGTGACGTTTCCTATGCATGGCCAAATTTTGTTGCTTAGTTAAATAATTTGAAGATTCTTAAGGGTCTTTTTGCATTTGTTGGATATTAAGTTTTTGGTTTTTGATCATTTGCGATTCGAATTCGATTGCCTTTGGATAAAAGGATTTGTTTTAAATGAACATTACACACAATCCCGCATTACTCTCTCTCTCAATTTATCTCTCTCTCTCTCTTTTCACATACATTTAAAATGCTGATTATTTGTTTTAACCGATTTGATTGTTATTGCTTACTTTGAGGATAAACAAATGGCACGGAATTTCTTGATTTCTTGTTTTGTTTTGTTTTGTTTCTTATAGCAAACATAAATGTTAACAAAGATCTTTGCTTAACGGCTAACATAATTGATTATACATGTGGCCGTTGCTGCACTTACAACTACATCACTTTTTTCTTGAATTCCTCAACAGAACGACATCGAAAAAACAAAAACAAAAGATACTCGTCAACATAAAGGCGAAGACTAAGCAAAGACTGAGTGCTTGCAGTAGAGTTAATTGGACTATTTACAAGTGGAGGATGAGGAGCCGGACTCTAACTCTAACTCTTACTCTTACTCACGTGCTCGAGCTCAAAGGATGCGCCCAGGTGCTAAAAGCCATTGAACAGCCGCTCGCTAATTGGCCTGGCCAAGACTGACACTGACATCGATACTGATACTGATACTGAGACTCTGACTGAGATTGAGGATTGTCCGGGTTCGAGTCCAAATCCGAGACGAAGGCTCAAAACTTACACAAAGCCTCGCCTTGTGCTGGGCTACAGCAGATTCTGCAATGCGGCAGCGCTGTTGAATGTCAAACTGTGATTCCAGTTGCGGTAACTGGCAGCAGCCGCATATTGCTGATAGTTGTTGTAGAGCTGCTGCTGTGCTGCCTGATGTTGTTGCAGTTGCTCCTCGCTTAGGTCGCTGGTAATGTTTGATGAATCCTCCTGCAGCTCCGCTGACAGTTGGCTATGCAGCAATTGCTGTTGCTGCTGCTGATGTTGCTGCTGCTGCTGTTGTTGTTGCTGCTGCTGCTGCTGTTGCTGTTGCTGTTGTTGCTGCTGCTGCTGCTGTTGCACTGTGGCGGCTAGCTTCTGTGAGTAATTGACGGCCACCGCTGGCTTGCTGCTGGCTTTTGTTGTGGTATTTGTAGCGGATGTCAGTTGCTGCGCCGCCTGCTGCTGCTGCTGTTGTTGCTGTTGCTGCTGCTGCTGCTGATGGTGCTGCTGTTGCTGCAAGTGTTGCTGCTGTTGCTGCTGCTGCTGCTGCTGGTGATGATGCGAGCTGCCGCCGCTGCTGCCAAAGCGCAGCATCTGCTCCGCGCGCCCTTAAGCCAGCGGATACTGATGATGTCACAAGCTCGTGGTGCCGGCGGGCGCATGATAACCGAGACTCTGATAGTAGGAGTCCTGGCCTAAGGCAGCGTGTGAGTTGGTCAGCGGACTGAGAGCGTTGTAGCCGGCGTACTGGCTCATGTCGTACATTTTAATGTCCGCCTTGGACTCTGTGGGCAGCAGGCGATTGATGGAGAACGGATGGCTGGAAGGCGTATAGCCGGATGGCTCCTGTTTCAGTGGATGCATCGACGAGTGATAGTCGCTGATCAGCGACGGATGACAGCGATTGGCCATCATCGCCGACAGCTCCTCCTGCTGCAGCTGATGGTGCTGATGGTGATGATGCGTGGGCACATGCTGTGGCTGCTGGCCGAGGCATAGCTCGGCATTGGCATGCAACATGGCCAGCGCCTCCGCGTCCTTGCTGTGCGCTGCGCTGAGGACATTGACGCCGGCAAGCGGCACTCCGCCGCCTCCGCCCGACTCCTTGTGGTGCTGATGGTGCTCCAGGCGACTCGTGTGATGATGATGGTGCATGTGATGCGAATCCTCGTGATCCTTCTTGCCCGGACTGGTCGCCTCCAGGCTGCTGTGCGACGGACTCTTGTGCAGCTGCCGAATTGCCTCCTTCTTCTCGTCCTTGAAACGCTTCTGTCTCCGCAGATAGCAACCGTTCTCGAACATGTTGCCCGAGTCCGGATGCAGTGTCCAGAACGAACCCTTGCCCGGCTTATCTGGCGTGCGGGGAATCTTCACAAAGCAATCGTTGAAGCTCAACGAGTGGCGTATGGAATTCTGCCAGCGTTGCTGATTCTGCCGATAGAAGGGAAACAGATCCATGATGAACTGGTAGATCTCCGACAGAGTAAGCATGCGTGTCGGATTGTTCTGTATGGCCATCGTGATCAGGGAGATGTAGCTATATGGCGGCTTGGCATGCGTATAGCTCCGTCTATATGTGGTTGGCTTGTCGATGCCACGCCGTGAATTCGGCGAACTGTTGTCCATGTCGCGCTGTCCGGACGGCATGGGAGCGTAGCCGGCGCCCAGACCGGCTGCCGACATGCTGGCCGCCGACATGGACATGCAACCGCCCATGTTGCCCAGTGGCGATCCCATGCTTGCATAGCTCAGCGAACTGGGCGTCATGCAGTTGCCGCCCATGGAATTCATGGCCGCTGCTGCGCCCATGCTGCCACTCATACTTGCCACCGCTGCCGCCGAGTCGAGTACGCTGGAGCCGAAGGTGGCCGCGGCTTGTGGCGACACCGATGACATGCCACCGACTGTGAGGCCCATGCTGTTCATGGTGTAAGCGGAGCGCGCCAACGGACTCATGCTGCCGCCATTGGAGGTGGGATTGGGATTGTTGTGGTTGCTGGTCGGCACCGCACCACCGCCACTAGTTGGCGGACCGCCAGCACTGGACATGCTGACGGGCGCACCACTGGGCGGCGGCTCCGCATACAGCTTTTGCATTATATCTATGGTGGTCTGGTGGGGACTACCCTTGAGAAAGCTGTTCAATAGTTGCGCCGTTATGTTGCCGGCTTTTTCAACGCGCTGCGTTCAAAATCTATGCAACAAATTCTCAACGCGCTCAAACGACGCGTTCGATAAGTTAATAGAAATGAAAAACGGCAAACCGAAAAACTTGTTTTCTCTTTCTGTTTTGTTTTCTCTTTTGTTTTTGTTTTATATGAATTATTGTTGTTATTGTTGTTCAATGCACTGTCACTGCGTTAATTAATTGAAATATTTGTTGCATTTTTGTGCACTGCACTTGTCACTTGTTGTTGTTGTGGCTTATGTTGCTGTTGCAAGTTCTATTCTGTAAGCAATTGCTGCTGCTGTTGCTGCTGCTGTTGTAGTTGTAGTTGCTGCTGTTGGTTTGGCTTTGGCATTTGTTTGTGCACTTGTCGCTCCTCTTGAAGCTAAACACTTTGATTAATTTATTTGTGTGCGCCGCTGATGCCTTGTGCAAATTTGGAAATAAAATAACGTGGCAAATATGACTCTATTTTAATGCGCGCCGCGCCGCAACGAACCGACGCACGAACGTGAATTGTTAGCTTGCTTTTGGCCACTGAGTCTGAGTCTGAGGTTGCTGTTGCCGCTGTAGCCGCTGCTGCTGCTGCTGCTGCCGATGTTGCTGATGTTGCTGCTGAGCCAAATGGAGGCTGCTGTTATTGCCGTTTGCCGTTGCTGTGGCTGTGGCTGTTGCTGTTGACGGTGCTGTTGCTGTTGCTGGTCCGCTCGAGTGTCTCTTTGGCTTGAGCTCTTGAATGTGACTGTTTGCAGAGGGGAACGCTTGTCTACTATTTGGCTTGCGCTTGCTGCCAACAAATATTGTTCGAGCCGCGCTCAAGTGCCGCCGACGATGACGATGACAGCGACAGCGACAGCGACTGAGACGCTGGCAGCAACAGCAGCAGCAGCAGCAGTCTGACGGCAGATACAGCGCCGACTCGCTCTCACCCATGGCCTTCAGCCTGCTATTCCCGTCTCACACTCGCACACACTCACACACACAACAACAGCAGCTGGCATACACGTTTAACCACCGCTTCTGCAGTCTTGCCAATGACAGGCTCCGGCTCTCTTACGTACACAGCGCTGACAGCGCAAGCGCATTGGCCAACGGCCTCTTGTATCAACAGAGCAGCGCCTGGTTGCCAAGACAACAAATGGGCGGAGTCAAATGTGTGTGTGTGTGTGCGAGCGACGAGCGAGCAACGCCCTCCTGTTGGTGTTTGTAGCGCTGCTTGTGCCTGTAGCTGTATCTGTATCTGTACATGCATCTGTATCTGTATCTGTGGAGCAGCTGCCTCACACACACATGCGTACACTGAGCGCCCTAATGCCGAATGTTGCCGTTGCCGTTGTCGCTGTCGTTGTCGCTGTTGCTGTCGTTGTGTGAGCGACGCCATGTTACAGTTAACGATTTTCTCTAATGCGATCAATAATCGCTCGCTCCCGCTTACACTCCAGGCGCTGGCAGAGCTCCAACACAACCCAGGCGAGCCTCGCCAGTCGGCTGAGACACTATGTTTAGCCAGAGAATGTCGACGGGTTTTTTGACAACAACCACAACAACCACAGCAACAACAGCAGCAACAAAAAATGAATGTATTGCTCCAAAGAAGCAAGACATTAATAATTTCAGTTTGTGTGTGAGTACAAATGTGTGTGTGTGTGTGTGTTTTATTTTCTTCCTTTTTTTAAAGCTTGCACATTTGAGGTTAAGGTACGCCAATGTCACACTCATTCATTCACATTCGTTGCGAGGCGTCGCGAGCAACAGCAGCAGCAGCAGCAGCAACTGACAGCAGCAATCGTCAGCAGCAGCAGCAACGGCTTCTTTCTTTTTTGGCAAGTCATTGCGAAAGTGACCCAGTTCTGGCTGCGTCGTCATCATCCATCTACCTGGGATGCATTTCATTGATGCAAAACTGCACGCGTGCACTATGGAATACTTCCTGGACCACCGACCGACCAAGCGACCGACCAACCGACCGACCATTTATGGTCTTGGATAAAACGCATTTTAATTTCGGTTATAAAAACTTTAAGCAATTTTCGCTTGACGCCTTTCATTGTGCATTCCGTTTAACCCTTTCGCTGTTAAAGTGTCTTTCTCTTTGTGCCAAACGTATGTGTGTGACTGTGAGTGTATGTGTGTGTGTGTGAGTGTGAGTGTGTGCGTGTGTTTGTACTCACTCATCACGGTCATAACTGTTTTATGGTCACGGTAATTTGCGACCCACATTACAGAGTTTTCAATGAAAATCTTAGCTCAATTATGTGTTACCTGAAATTTGAAAATGCGGGAAAATCCATACTGAATGCGCTTGTGCCTTTAGTACGAGTATTTTGCCAACATTCATAATATATGAAAGCCCACTAATTCATTGAGCATTTGTCAGAGTTTATCGCAATGTTCGTTGGTCTTAACAACGATCGTATGTCGGAGTATTCATATCACATGTCTGTCATATCAAAGTTCTTAGAGTATTCAAATCAGCTTTACCAGGCCTGGCAACAAATATATTTTGCTATTAATACAATATACTTATTAATGCACTTTTCCTAATCACAATATCATCATAGTTGTACCATATGAATTATAATAGAAAGTGAAGTTCATGTTATTAATGTTCTAAGATCTCCGTTGCTAATAATAACAATATTGAATGTTGGATATATTTATTTCACTATAGTGTTAAAACCAAGGCTTCAAACCGGTTCTGAGCCGAACCTCGCTGAACCGGTTCGGTTAGGGCTTTTAAGCAATCCGAACCGGATCATGAACCGAACATTTGATGTTGTATACTCCGTGAACCCGAAACTGAACCGTGCCCATTTCTTAAATGAAAGATTTGGTTCAAAAAAAAAAACTAAATTCTTTTTTGCACCCAAACCTTGGGCTTAGGAGGTATATAAACCGGTTTGCGAACCAAACTAAAGTCTTGCTCTATGGCTCGAACCATCGAACCGAACCTTTACCAAAATTTTGGTGGCTTGCAGCCTTGGTTAAAAAGACAAATATTAAATCCTTGAAAATTACAAAAAAAAAAAGAAATTAATAATGAATTTATCTTTTTTAGGATGTAAGATATTATACTAACAATAATAACAATTATTACACTGAACAAACAGCTTTATCTGTCAATCTCCTGTCACACTCTGATTTTCTCTCACTCTCAGTCACACTCTCTTTCTCTGTCTATCTCACTCACTTTGGATATGACAGGAAATTTAAAAGACACTTTATACTTGCCGAACCATTAAAGTGTTCGTCTTAAAATCAAATAAATAATTAAACACGCAAATAGAATTTGAAAGCATGAGTAAATGTATTTAATATATAGCTCTGTCTATGTGCAGAACCAACAGAGAGCAGAGCAATCACTACTTACTCATATGTGTTGTACATCTAAGTTAATATGTACTATTTAAGTATATCATCTTTTAGGCACACAACACACAAAGATACACGTTCTTCAATGCAGACTCAAATGTTGTTCGCGCTCTTTTGTGTGCAGTTCTAATAATGTGCTTAAATATTTAATATTTTTATTGTATTCCCCAAAGTCTCATTAATGTTGTTGTAGCTGTAGCTGTTGATGTTGATGTTGATGACGTAGAGCAAATACTCGTAGTACTCATAGTATTCGTAGTAACTCGCAGCCAGCAGTCCAAAAAATGAATGCGAGTATTTATTTACCTTTTAGTAATTTATCTATTTATTTATTTGCTTTTAAAGCGCGCCACTTTTGGGTCGGGTCAGTTAAGTTCAGTTCAGTTCAGTGTGGATTGGATTCGGTTACATGTTCGTGTCTGGGCCTCGGCTTGGTTCGGTGTCATTCAATTCGGCTTTTGGTATCGGCTCTCGAGTCTCTAAGCCATGTTCAAACTATTTAATTAGTTTCAATTGTTGTCGCGCGCCCACGCAGCCAATAAACAGACAAACATTTATATATATAAATGTAAAATATTTGTTTGATTTCTAGTCATTTTTTTTTTTTGGTCTCTTGGATTTTGTGTTTATATTACTTTAAAATGTTGTGCTTTTTGTTTGTTTTAAGCATTTGACCGACGCATGCGCCGTGTGGCAGTGACTTTACAAAAATGTCAATTTTGACCAACTTTTCACAGATAAATGAAGTTTGGCTACTGTTTTGGATCTATCTATCTGTCCGTGTATGTGTGTGTGTGTGTGTGCGTATCAATATAAAATGTACAATATTTATTTTTATACTTATTATTTGTTATTGCTGATTTATTTGTTTGTACAATATTTTCACACAAATTAAAATACTTTGCCGACTCGTTGGTTTCGCCACGTAAAAATCAACAATGACGTTGACGCCGTCATATCGCTCTCTCTATCTCACACTCTTTCTCTCTCTATCTCACTCAATTTAAATTAAACTTAACCCAATTATCGCAGCTCATTAGTGAGTATTTAATTGTTTGGCAAATTTCAAAAAGTAAAATATATGCTTAATGTTCTAATGTGTCAGGCAAACAATTCGATGCCATACAATTTAAGAGCTGTTTCTGTTTATTTTGCATTAAAGGCTATAATCCGCATACACGTGTCTCTTTTTGTACCACGTAGTTAAAAGAAGAAAGGTCATGATAAATTTGGAAAATTAGAAGTAGGTCTGTGGTGGATATAGTCTAAATCTTTATCACATAGACAACATTTGTAGCAATTTTGAAAGAAGTGATTGGTAGAAGTATCTCAAAGATTCGCCTACGAGGTATCTCCGAGTCGACCTAGTCTACTATCGCCTGTTTCACACTTGTTACTTTAAGGCCTTAAGTAAGGCCTAAACGGAGTGCTCTAACGAATTCTGCACACTTTATGAATATATTTATAAATTTAGAAAATGTCTGTGAAAAAATGATTAAATCATAATGAAAATTGCAAAAAAGAAATTATATACTTGTGTCTCTTTTTTTTTTTTTTTTGTGGTATATCTGAAATTTTATGTGCGTCATACTAGAACCAGTTTTAATTTGAATTAATTTAATTAGGTTGTTGTGGTTTAAGGGGGACATCTATATCTTGGTAAGTCAATTTCGAGCTTAGTTAGAATTTATTTTATTTAAATTTACATTTATGCATGATGAATTCTAAGTCTTGTATTTTTCAAATAAAAGAAGGCAACATTGCATTGATTAGAGCTATCTTTTATATCATGCCATTCTTTTAAATATCTGCAACCAGCACTCATAGGAGTTTAACCCCTGCTCTTGTTGTTGATGTTGTTGTTGGTGTGTCTCTGGTTAGGTATCTGTTGCGTGTATCGTAATGAGCAGAGCCATAAAAGCGTCTTTTGTTTTACGACCGCACTGTGCGCGTGTTTGCTATAGACAACAATGCCAATTTTATGGGTGCCGACAATGCCACGGGTCCGGGTCCGAGTCCGGGTCCGGCCAACAGCATCCCGGCCAACACAGACAACAACAAGAAGAACGAGAACAACGAGGTGACAGCAAAACTAGAGCATTGCCACGGCAGAGTTAGAGATAGAGGTTGAATCATTTGCAAGCTGCGACTGGATATTGCCGATGTTTGCACTTCGTTTCGGGTTGATTTCGCTCTCGGGAACGGGGTCGCCATCGTGCATTAATTAGAGCACGCAATGGTCAGCGGGCAGCGGTCGTCGGGCGTCGGTCGGCGGTTACTTTCTTTTAAACATAAAGCGTAGTTGTTGTTGCTGTTGCTGTTGGTGCTGCTGCTGCCGTTATTGTTACCGTTACCGCTGCCCTGGCGGCTCTTATCTAAATTAGGATGTTGTTTGTTTGCGCCTGTGTCTACGAGTCGCCTGCACTATTTGCGTAGGTGTTTCATTTCCGTTTCACAATCTATCTGGCGAGTGTTTGCACTCTTACCTTTATTCTTCGTCTTATTTATATTTTCAGTTTTATTTTGTACCTCTAGGCTGTCTCTGTCTGTTGTTTTTCAGATTTTTCCACTTTCACATGTGATTTTGTTTGTTGTCTTATCAATTTTGGCGCGTCGTCGTCAGTTTGCAGCCATGATTCACATTTCGTACATGAAACTGCATTTTACAAGACCCCCGGGACAGAGGCACGTACAAGTATTCGTAGAACTGCAATGCAGACGACATCAGTCGCCTTTTGATAAGCGCCAACGCCATCGGCTTTTCGGGTGCGTGGCTTATCAGAAAGCCGCCCGACTACGACATTCAAATCGCATAAATCACAGCCTAGTCGCAGTTTTCGCCTTATTATTTCTCCATTTTATCTATTTGCTGCGGTTGGCCATAAAGTTTTTTATCTTTGTGCAAACACTGAAAGCGACGCTTTAAGACCCATCCGACCTTATTTTATACTTATATATATGTATCTACTTTCTTAATAAAGAATAACGAGAACACACTTGATATTATTTTTAATTAAAAACACGCTCTCTAGTCAGGTCATGGACTCGCCTGTATATATGTATGTATGTTGTTCCAATTCCATTTTATGACATTGCGTAAATTACAATATTATTAATACTAAGACCATAAATTCATTTTTATATACAGCTCTTGGGAACACTTTTGTTAATCTCTAGAAAATTCGTTAATAGAAAATTTAAGTCTGTGTGCTATAATATTTTAAAATAATTACCTGTGATTTAGAACCGGTTTGATTACACTTTTCCATCTCTGAATTTACACACCTTTCCCAACATCTTCAAAAAAAACGATAGGAACAACAAAAATAATCATAGAACGTGTGAGAGGTTGTCCAAATTCAGTATGCGAAAGAATTTTTTGTTCAATTCTTTTTCGAACGTCAGTTTTTCTCTCATCGTTAGTTTTTTTTTTGTGTTGTTATATTAAAAATACCCTGCTGACAATTTTATAAGTACAAAGTTTATGCTATAGACGACCGTCACAACTATCCTAAATCTGTAATATTAAGATAAGCTGCATGATTCATCCAAATTCAGTTTAGATAATCGCTGAGAATCAAGGAATCAGCAACATTTTATACCATAGACGACTATCACAACTATCGGAAATATGCAAAATAAAAACAAAACTGCAATATCCGTTAAATTCAGTTCAGAATATAATCCTTTATCGCTGAGAATTAAGGAATCAACAGAAATTCATTTAAGATTTTATTTATATTTAAGTTGCAACTATCTTCATTTTATAGTATAATCCGTCATTTCTTTCCTAGAATATTGTTATCATAAGTCGTAATAAAACTATATATATATGAATATCATTTAGCATTTTATTTATCTAACAAACAAAAGATGAAAGTTGAGCCCAAGGCAAATGTTACGATTTATAATCCAGGGTATTTATATAGCCGGGCAGGGATATCGATTAGTGTGGCTATTCATATTTCTCAAAAATGCTCATGCAACTTAGCACATCTGTGTTAATTATTTATTCGTTGACTGAGAAATTAACTTTCGGGTTGAGCACGACGACAACAAGAGTGATGCCAGTTTCAGTTGCTCAGTTGTTCAGTTGTTGTTCATATCTAAATGACGCCTAGACAAGCGGACCCTATCCCCAAATGCCAATGACTATTCGTGGTGGCAACCACAACAACGACAACGACAACTGCGGCAACTGCGGCAGCTCGAAAGCTGTCAAATTGTCGAAAAGTTTTTATCGTACTTCATGTTATTGAGTGGCCTTGTTCACATTCACACAACGCGATCTAAATACAGGGAAAGATACATTTGTATCTACACATGTAGGCGCTGATATAAACAATTCAATTAATTGTTGTAGACCAAAATAATTCTGTCACCCCGGGGCTTTTGGGACTTTGGTGGTGTTGTGACGTTGTTGGGTTGTGGGGTGTTGAGGTTGTTCGATTTTCGGTAGTTATTGATTTACAAGCGTGCACTATCAGAAGCTATCAAAGTGTTGTCCACTTGGGCCCGTCGACTTATCGCAATGCGTTGTGATTTTTGGAGTGTCGAAACGCCTAAGCAAATATGATTAAAGTTCTGTTTGCTCTGCTCGACCGATTGCGTCTTAATTACTTCCGAAAACAATGGACAATAGCGATAGAGCTTTAACTAATTGATAATGCAGCACAAAGCAACGAGAGTATAAACAAAAATAAATCAAATCAAATAAATGCAGAATTTCTATGAGTATGAGTATGAGTATGAGTGAGAGTATATGTATCTGTATCAGTATCTGGATTTGAATTTGAATTTGGCTGTTGATGTGGGTACCTGGACCGGTTTGTGGCTATCATTCATAAACTTTTGACTGGCTGACAGGCAAATTAGCTCTTGAGCCAACGCGCAGACGGCGTGTTGAGCGTGCAGAGAGCATTGGGACTGAAGAGCTGCAGACTTTGAGACTCTGAAGAGCAGAGATACAGAAACTGAATCACAGCCAAAGACAGAGACAGAGACCTATGTCAGAGGAGCCAAAGGGACTGAGCCCATTGCTTGGGGCTGATGCTCAACATCGTGATGACTGTGTAAAAATTAAAAAAAAAAGCGCAGCTACAAACTGGCACACAACTTTAGATGCTTGAGATGTGTTGGCCGTTTGTGTTAATCCCATCAAGCACACAGCACATTATGAAGTAGCAACAACAACAATAGCACTAACACTAACAACAATAAGAGCAACAAAAGCAACAGCAACAGCAGCAGCTTAGAAACTGGAGCTGCATGCGATGGGGATGAGTGCTCGTGTGCTCCAATGGAGGCTCCATCTCCGTCTCCATCTCCATCTCCATCTCGACATCAACGGCACAAGTGACATAAGTGGCGCTTACATGACGATGCGTGCACAGCCAACGAGCAACAGCCTCAGTGCTCCAGCTCTACACCTTCAGCTTCAGCTTCAGTGTTCCATCTCCTACTTGATTCCAGTCTCCAACTCCAACTCCAACTCCGTGTTAGCGTCATCTCTATCTTCAGCATTTTATAACAGTCATCATGGCCAAGTCTAAGACGCCTGATAAGAATGTGTTAGCCATGGAGTTGTTAAAAGCAGCGCCGCAAGGTGCAGCTCTTCGTGTGTGGTCCTCAACTTTGATAAGGAAATTTCGGAAGGAGGCTGGATGCATTTGTGGTATCCATGCATCTGGTTTTGGATTTCGTTTTGCTGCCCTTACACATTGCAGCCTGGCAGTTGGGCTCTCCCGTCTATTCCGGCTATCCCGGCTATCCCGTCTCTCCTGGTTGGCCATACGCATAACGTGACGTGAGTCTGACGTGCCAAGTGCCATTGAAAGTGGCAAGTCATTGGCATTTCAACTGGACATGCGGCACCCTTGTTAGCCGCTGTCGTAGCCGTCGCCTCGTAACATCCTTCGACGCATAACGGCAAGCGGCTCCTTTCCTGCCATCTCTCTGGACTCGGACTCGGACTCAACCAGACTGGACTCAACCTGGACGATGACACAGCAAACGCAGACACATAGCGTTAATTTAATAATGCCCAAAATAAAATAAAAATACAAGTTGCCACTTACACAAATTTGGTGCAATATGAATTATGACAGTTGCTGCTCATTTAGAGGTGTGTTTGTTGATGTTGTTAGTGTTGCTGTTGCTGTTGCTGTTTCTGTTGGTGTCTATTTGTAATTGTTACACTTGGCTGGCCAAAGTCAAAGTTACAAAGTCAATGACTTTTATCAAATAAAAATCCAACAAAAAATACAAAGAAAAAATGAAAGTCAAATTCAATCAATAAAATACTACGAGAACTCTTAAAAGAAAATTCAAAAAATGAGCGCTATGTTTGTGCTCTCTTAAAGTTGAATAAATATTATTCTATATACATCAATTAAAATTACTACTTATAAAATTATATTACATGTGTTTTAAACAAACTTTTTAATATAGTTTTTAGAAATTTATTTAATCTGATTATTAAATAAATTCATAAATAATCTAAATATTTAAAAATGATATATTTCATATCTAGAATGTTTATTTAATGGAAATATCTGTTGACATATATTAGAATGTTAATGTTATTGAACTTGTTTTAGCTTTGACATAAGCTTGTTCTAGATGATAACTCGTTTGAGATAGGGCAAGATTTGTCAGAGGTGATAATAATGTTAAGTCAGCCCATTTACAAGGTCTTCACATAGATATGTATATCTCTAGGCTTTTATTTATTAGTTGGAGCATTAATTTGCTAGACAAACAAAGTTTCCTAGGTTCATAAATAGTTTGCACTTGTCAGCTACTGCAGCATCTGTAGAATTCTACAATCGTCACTTGGAATACGGTGTGAAGTTCTTGTGAATCACTCGCTTTGGCCGGTTGGCCAGGTCGGTTCGAAATCAAAGAGAAGCATGTTGGTCTGTTGGTCTGTTGGTCTGGACGGGCGGCCAAAAGCATCATAAAATCTGTGTATCTTGTATCTCGTCTCGTCTCGTCTCGGCTGTAGTGTGGAGTTCATTGATTTCTCTTACCAACGTTGGACATTGGGCAGCTCAATCAAAATGTTGGGAAACGCGCACCGCGGTGGCACTCTATTAGCACCTTTAAAGCACAATTTACAACAAACATTTACAACTGTCAATTGGCAACAAAGCAACGGCTAAGAATTAAGGATACAGGTCAAACAAAGGCACCGCCGACGATGACGATGTCGACGATGGTCTCTGTCGCAGTCGCAGTCGCTGTCGCTGTTGACGTCGCAGTCGCTGTTGATTTTTAGGGAGCTGCTGATGAATTGCATGCAATTTGTTAGCATTAAACAACAAACTAATTTTCAACTGGCGATGTGAACATATTCTATACAAACATTCCTACGTATCCAAGCACATATATGAGCATGTGTGTGTACATGAGTGTGTGTGTGTGTGTGTGGTGCAGTTTAAAGACGAAATTAATAAAAATTTCACTTGAATTGACAAAGTGGCCGAACGCCGTGACGTTCAACTGACGACAAGTGCCACTTGACAAGCTGCCGAACTTGAATATTTTTTATATTTTACAATACTCGCACAATATTTCATTGTTATATAGAAGCTGCTGACTTCTCCGACTCTTACCTGGCTCTGTCTTTCCATCTGTCTGTCTGTCCGGCTGTCCGTCTGTCTGTCTGTTTTTCAGTGAGTCGATCAGTCTGCTAACCTCGTCACAGCTGGCGATTAATCTTGACATTGAGACGCAACAACAATGCCTGCCATGCTCCGAGTATATGGCATACATATTGTCTGTTTGTATCTATAATATATTCGTTTAATTGTTGACAATCAATAATTTAGCCATAGACCACAACTGATATTGATGGCACATTATTATTATTGAGTGCATTAAAGGACGTTCTCACAGTTTGACCTGCAAGTGTCTGACAAGAGTCCATCCCAGATCTCTATCACAGAGACTCACGTGCAGTGCACGCGGCCTTTACAAGTGGCCAAGTGGCAGGACATTGTCTCCCATGCCAGCGAGATCCTTAAGGACGACAAGTGCAGCTCATCATCATCATTATCAACATTATGAACCGCAACTACTTTAATTACACATTTAGCTTACAGGCACACTTCATAAAACTACACTACGCTACACAAATGGAGTTGCCACTTTAAATGCAACCTGTAAGCGATGATTCACAGTATGTATCTTATACTCCATTTGGCTTCTAAAGTATCTTCTGGATGCATTTAAGGTGTGCTCCAAAAAGTATGCAGTATATTTATCGTTATTCATTTATGTATTAAATCAATAAATAAATATACCTTATGAGGGTCTCAAAAAACTGTCTGCTTGGTGTATTTTCAGGTTAATAACTGTAGCAAGCCGCCGGCGTGGCAGCTTAAATGGGGGCGCAGCAGTTCGGGGGCGTGTCGTTGCCAATTGTAATGCAAAACATGCTTGCGTGTGTGCGTGCTCATGTGTGTGTATGTGTGTGCCTGCCGCAAGTGTATTGCAAAATTCAGTTTCAGTTCACGGCGATGATGACGACGCTCAAGTGCCGACCCGCAGGGCTATTGACAGAAATCAAAACGGGCCAGCTCAGCGGCTCAGTGGCTCAGTGGTTCACTGACTGAGCAACCGCCCAAATGGCAAGCGCTTTTTTCTTTCCTTTCTTTTTTGTTGCCCCAGCATGCCAAGAGTTGTCGATGTTGCCGGTTGTGGGCTGACGGCTTATCACAGCATCAAAACAAATTCGTTTGAAATTAATGCGGAGATTTGCTTTCATTAGTTGGCTTGACGGGCGCAAATGTAACTGTAAACAAACACAATGGCAATCGCAGTGGCAATGGCAATGGCAACATCAGAGGCAGAGGCAGAGGCAATGGCATAAAAGCCACCAACATTCGCATCCATGACACGCTCTGAGCTCCGGCTAATCCCAAAGCAAAACTTTCGACTGTTCGAAGGGCTGCCGTACTCTCGTCTGTCCGTTTGTCCGTCTGTCCTCTGTCTGCTGTCGGCTTGCCTCAACTTTCAGCAGCTCACGCAGTTGCTGCACCCGCCACGTGCCCCGTCGACGTTCCTCCCCTTTGTGACATGTGCTTCCCTGTCGGATGTAGTTTGAATCGCTTTTTGGGCAGTGTCATCGCTTTGCATACTTGAATGTATTACTACTACCGAATCCACTGCCCCTCACCTGCGTGTTCCTAATGTGACAGTTTAATTGCAGGTGAGACGCGTCGGACGCGTGGCCGATGATGCAATTAGACTGGCAACGACTTTACCATTGTCCTGCAATGACTTCTCAGCCCGGATCTGCGGGTGCCCAGGCATTGTACGGATGCAGTGTGGCATGCAAAGCTGTTTTGTGCCACAGCCCAGGTGAATATTGGGCTATAATGAGTTTTCTGCCACCTAAACATGACACATTGTCACAACTTGGGCAAACTTAAATCTTATAGCGGATTAAAGAGGAATTAGAGAAGTTTGTTACAAATATATAAACCCTTTTCTTAATAATATATTAAAAATACATATTATTTTTCATTTCTTATTATGGTTAAATGTGTCCTTTAAGAACATGAGATGTGCCACACATCGTGAATGTTTTTAGATTTGGGAAATCCACAAGTTGGTTCAAAATATATTTACATTACATTTTTATTTTTAAAGGTATTTTTAATTTTGATTACATATTGTAAAAAGTATGCATTCTATAAATTTAGAAATTAATTATATTTTTTTTTATTTTAAGGAAATTTTAATTAAAAGTGCATTTAAATTTACAAATAAAAATTAAAATTTAATTATAACTTCTCAATTTCAGTTATCGAAAACTTAAGCGTTAAAATTCATTTTAGTAATTACAATAACTCTTATATACGATCCCTTAGAATAGCAGCTAAATGAATTTATATTTTAGGAGACATGAGTCGGAGATATTTTCTTTATAGTTGACCTAGTCAGTTTTATGTGTTCGTATGTATATATTATAAAACCTAGATTCTTTATATTTGGTATAGAGATCCAACATATAAATATATAACCTATCGTAATACTCCCATGAATTGCATTAACCCCGAGTTTTTTAAATAAACTCAGTAACCCCAAGACTCGAATTTTTAGTATCCCCATACACACACTTCTCAGTCGTAAACTAGATCAAAGGCGTTCCCTCGATGTGAGGGACTCTGGTGCTTACCAAACTCTTCATTTTACCCTAACTTGTTCCACCCACAGAAAAAACTTTCTCACATTACATCACGGACCAGTGGACACGGTGCGAATCCGTATAGGAATCGCTTTAAATGGACATCGTTTAATATTGATGGGCACATTGTTAGAGTTCTTTATGATGAGAAAGTGACGCTAAAATTTGGCCGTTGTGCTTCTGTTGTGTTTCAAGTGAATATTTAATTAAATTGTTTTCTAATAACCCGGCGCAACTTTGTTGGGCTGCACGCGTCAGGACACGCGGCCAGGACAATCGAGCCGACCAGCCAGGACACACCTTGTTGTGCCAACAACATTAGCAAGGGCGTTGCGATTCTCTTTCAATGGCCCAAAAAGCAGCAGAACCACCCCTTTACTGTTACTCTGGGTGTCCTGAATATCCTTCCTGGGTGTCCTGGCTAAACTGCCTGTCCTTCTATGTGCTTCTAATTTTCCAAATTACGCACCATCAATCATCGCAAGTTGCGACACGAGCTTGACGAACGTCGATTGCGTTGGCGCTGCGTTCCCAATGATTATGATGTCGATGTCGATGATGATGATGATGATTTCGCTGGAAACTATGGCATCCAAGCGCCCAACCAACCACCCAACCACCCACCAAATGACCCGCCAATCAACAGCCAATCCCTGGGCGCAGCCACTTGAAGCAAGCGACGCTGCGGCAGCCGCAAGAAAAAATTAAATTAAACTTCAAGTGGCCGCAATGTTGCGTGTGTGCAACGACAACAGCAACAACAACAGCAACAACAACAACAATAGCAGGTCCTCGCTCCTGCCACAACGCAGCTCATGCAACTCATGTGTTGACTGTGGGAATCTGTTGTTGTTTCTTTTCTTTTTTTTTTTTTGCTTTCGCTTTGTTTTTGCAATAGTCGTTGTTGCTGTTGTACTTCATCAGTTTGCTGCCGTTGTTGCTGTTGTCCAGGGCAATTAACGCTAATTGCGCTTAACCATAAGCCGGACTTTTGACTTTTCAACGTGTTTTTCGGATTGTGTGCAGGATTTTCCCAATTTTCTTGAGCCTAAGTCTGGACGCTTATTTTTGTTTTGGTTTGACTCTTTGACAAAACATTTGTCTTCTAATAGTATTACAAACATTGCATTTAGTAGATACCGGAAGCGTTTGCATCTTAGAAATTATTTACCAAATCCTTTACCAAATAAAATACTTAAAGGATATGTTGAAGATGTCAAAAAAAATATTGCTCAATATATATTAATTTACATATTTATGTTCAAGCTATAAAAAGCCAACACATTACCAATATTAATTTCAAAAACTATTAAATATCAATTCAAATTATCTATAAAGGTAAATTGTATTAAAGTGCAAATGTAAATCTTCTGGCAAAATAAAAATAATAAGATCGATAATGGCTAGGGATGAGAAGAATTCTTTTTATTTTACTATATGTTTAGCTAATTATCCCAATGAAAATTATCTAAATGTATAAAAAAGTATAAAACTAGCTTAGCTTTATTTATGTAACTTTTAAATATGTTGAACTATAATGAATTTAAAACAAGGCTGCAAGCCGGTTCTGAACCGAACCTCGTATGACCGGTTCGGTTTGGTTCGGTTCGGGTGCTTAATCAACCTGAACCGGATCATGAACCGAACCCTTCAAATTATTTACTTTGCGAACCCCAACCTAAACCGAAAGGTTCGGTTCTAAAAAAACAAAATAATAATTAATAATAAATAATAAATATTAACAAAACCATAAAATTTGGTTTTCTAATATTACGTAATTATTTGAGACTTCGGATTAAAATAAGTCATATTTAAATCTTAAAATAAATTTAAATTATCGAAAAAAAATTCGACTTACAGAAAAACGTGCCATTTTTGTTCGACTTATAGAGAAATTCAACTTATGGAAGTTCAAGTTGCGGAAGCAGAATTGCTTGTAATTTGCTATTGCCACTCAATTTTGTTCGAGTTGGAGAAAATTCGAGTTATAGAAGTTCGACTGTATATATTTATGTAAAAGTAAATTTCTTTAAGTTTATAAGCTTTTGTAAATTTGACTGTCATATTAATTGATTGGATTTAATAGAAGTGTCCGAGATGTAATTAGGATTGCACTTCAACTAATGAAAGAGCTCATCAGCATGAACAAGGATAAGAACTTAAGGCTCAGCAATGCAGTGCAATTAAGAGCTCAATCAAAGTGACTGTGTGTGCCCTTTCTCTCCCAAATTACATTTATGGAATTATTATTGATGTTTGGCATTGACCACCAATCAGCCCATAGCATATCTCCAATTCCAATACCACTCATCCATGCCCCCCTAAAAGCCATTGGCATTTCCAATTTTGTTGAGTAGCTGTTACCGCTTGGACATTTGGCTGACCAGTTTGATTGAAACGCAGACACAAAATCACAAAATGCTGGCAGGCAGCTATTATATATTTAAGCTGCTTCCGATCTGTATAAGTATGTACATATGTACATATATATGGGGGATGCATGCCGAAAATCGAATACCCAATAATGCCCTACCCAATTCCATTCCCACATACTTTATATGTATTATGTACATAGTTGATTTGCTTGCTGCTCGCTCAGTTTTTGAACTTTACATGCAGACACACACACAAACTCACACACACACATGTGCGTGAATATTTAGACCATTTGATATGGAGAAGTAACGACGCTTGCGATTTCATTCATGTACAGAACTATGCGTCTCTTCCAAAATCATCATCATTGATTTGCAATGCCCAAAATATGTCTGTCTAATGATGAGGTTTGTTGCTGTTGTGCTGTGCCTAACTAACAAACATTTGGCCATATATACACACACACATATATATATATCTCTCTTTCAGTGTGTGTGTGTGTGTGTTTGCCATCGTTTTTGGAAATATTATATGCTCATACCTCCGTTTTCGAGTAAATTGTGCAAATATTTGCGCTCGTAAGTGGATTGGAGATGGATGAGTTTATCAACAGCGTAGTCGACATCGCAGCGTTGGCTGACTGCCCCTCTTCCTCTTGCTCTACCTCTCTTCCTTTGCCTTTCCATTGCCATCTCCCTTTCCCACTCCATCCCCATCATCAGATTCACATGCGTAGCCAGCTGGCTGATTGCCTTTGCCTGCCTCTATCTGTCCGAATATGGCTTTCAGCCCATTGCCATCTGCATTGCAGCCCTTGATAACTCTTTGGCTATCTTATATTTCATAAGCCAACTTGGCCATATACAATTCCAGTGCTTAAATCTGTGAGAGTCAGCCATAATAATATCACTATCCAATAGGTACTCCTGTCAATAATCATCCTGTTTGTTTTCCAGTCTATCAATGAATTGTCGACTATGCCGATTATTCTATAATGTCTTTATAATCCTTTGTTCTGTAGAATTTGTTCTAGTGAACCTAACGAATCTAGTCCAATTAAAAATTTAAATATAGGCCATGTTAGCAATAAATTTTCTTTATTTATATACTTAGCATCGTGATTGTTTACTTATTTATATTTGTTTGGCATTATTAAAAGATTAACATATCTCTCATTTACTTGAAGACAGTCATAATTAAAGCACAAATTCAGTTTCATTCATTTAATACAAATTCGTTCATTCTACCGTGAGTACATAGTAGATACGGTTATATTCCTAGATCTCTTGTACTCAAAACTGCTCTGAATTCAAAATTTGAATAATATAAAAAATCATAGCATACTTTTAGGATTTTTAATATTAACTAATATTCTCATCATCAGAAGTTGGAGTATATTTCGGAAACATACAAGAGATGGCGCCAAAGTTTTAAAGCTGGGTAGGCGCAGCTTCGCCCTCTATTGACAGAAAATATAAAGCTAAAATATATGCAGCCCTGGCATATCGATAATCTTCTTCTAACAGCGACGCGCACAACATTTGTGTAACAAAAAGCTTTCTCAATTATTAATAAACGATATAATCAGAAAACAATAATATAATGGTTACAAGTAACCATATAACTGCTATACAAGGGAGTGTTTGTGAGCTACAGATGGCGCCAAGTTATGAATTCAGCTAGAATATTCAATGTGTGGTGCGGAAATTAAATCATAGATGGCGGTTGCAAATTTAAAAATACAAACAACTAAAAAATCAAGCCAGATCGGACACTTTTACTGGAGTGGCAACCTTCGGCATTAATCGCCGCATTGCCGCAGGTGCGTTTTCTGTCCGCTAGGTGGTGCTAAATCTGTAGAAATGGCTTCGGTTTGATTGCTAAAATTTAGTCATAGATGGCGGTGTTAAGTTGCAAATTTTGAAATGCAAAAAAATCAATTAAAATTAATGAAAATTTAAAATTTGAAATTAGACAAAACTACGGTTAAAATTTTAATGAAGGTTTGAAGTTAGAAAATGTAATTTTTTCCAGCCATAAAATTAAAATTTAAAAACTAGGTACAAAAATGTAGTATACCTTTTTTCGGAAATGTACTTATTTTTTTAAATGAAAAAAAATCAAGCCAGATCGAAAATTTTTACCGAGTGGCAGCCTTTGGTTTAAGGCGCTGTGGCGTTGGTTGGCCTCTTGATCGCTAGGTGGCTAATTCCGAAGAGCCGAGCCTTCGGTTGCCGTTTTGCAAAATACGTTAAATTTGTTTTCCAAATAATCTAGTTAGATTTGTCTTTTTACCCGTGCGTTGAAATAATGTTAAGTAATGATTAATAATCTTCTATTAGATGCATAATTTAAGTATATTGAAATGGATTTAGAATCTAAAAATCTCACTGAATGTGGAAAAAAGGTCAATCAAATAACAAAAAAGAAAACAATGGAGGGGCTTCTGTTTAAAAATGTTTAATGCATGAAGTCGGTAAGAATTACAAATATGTACACTACGTTTAATAATCAAAGTACGTTCATTCGTTTAATTAAACTATCTAAAAACTATCACAGGCAGAACAGTAATTACGCGCTAGAGACTTAACTACAAGTACATATGCTATATATGGATACATGATATGATAGCAGCATTTTTTTCTTTCCATAACTTGCATTTAGGAACTTTCGGGTACGCTAACGTTACTCCAATGTGGCCTATCGACTTGGATGATTGAGTGGCATGTTGAGCTCCCACAGTTTCATGTTGTTATCAAGCACTTCGTGGAACCATCTCTCCTTCTCCGGGTACCCCCTGAAGGCAACGTTCATTGCCTTCAGATCCAGCTGCAGGATGGCATCGTTGCCCAGCAGGCTGTCCAATGACCTGAGAAGCGTGCTGTTGCCATGTAGCTTCAGCAGGGTCACATACTTGACCACATAGTACTCATATTGCAGCTTGCGACGCGCCCAACGTTCCACGGTTGCATTGCCGCTGGCCGAACGAATTTGGCCCAAATGCTCGGCAAACCAAGGCGCAAAATAGTTGTACAAATCAAGCTTGGAAAGAGCATTAAGTCCCTTACTCTTTACGCGATCTTTGATCATCTTGTAGTTCTTGCGACTGTATACAAACACCTGGTAAAGCGAATTCCCAGTAGTGTACGAGTTCACATAGTGTGTGCCAAACGACTCCATAAACCGTACAGCCGAGGTTAGATTTCCAACTTGAAATTGTTGCAGTCGTTCACGGACTTCCGGCTCCAGCGGCTGATTTATCGGGATCTCGGAATTGAGTTTTCCCGTCTCCCGAAAGCGCACAACACGCACCAGCACATATGAATAATCTCCCTGTATGAAGGAGGTGTTTATGCCAAGTTTCTTGGCTGCATTATCCGAAAACCAACCACCTGTGAAAGCCTCCCACGGCTTATCCAAGCGATCTATGGTAAAATCACGGAAATATGCCTGAAACAGTTGGCGACGATTCTCGCAGAATTCCATGTGAAAATCGCCGTGGAAAATGCCGGGGGTATTATCCTCATGACTCTGAGCCAGAGCACTCATGTTCTGCAAAGGAATAAAAAAAAATTTAAGTTTAAAAAACTGATTTAAATTGTTCCGGAAATGTCATTTAATGCGGCTATTTATTTTGATAATTGTTACCAAATCGACAAATGACTAATATCTTAAAATCGCATTAAAATACAATTTTTTATTATAGTCCATGCCTTGAGTTTAGCTTAAGTTTGTGCACAAACTAGTTTGAATTCTTTGAACCACAACATGATGAGTTAACGGATTATTGAGAATCATTGAATATATAATTATTCCGCTAAGATTTGTCACTTGAAGAATGAAAGACTTTAAGTTAAGTTAAGTTACTGTATAGCTCACCTTGTAGATGTTTCTGGTTGGCTCTTTGAATATCCAACGCTCGCTTTCGGCACTATCGTTGTAGGGTATCACGCGCATCGATATGCCCAGATAGCCATATCGCAAAAATATGTTGATTGCTTTGCCAATGCGCAGCTGGGACTCCCGACTGCCACTGACCGCCAACACCAACAACGCCAGTGTCAACAGCCACAGCCAGAAGAGGCACTGCCGCGGGCGCAGGCGGGGGCGCAGAAGGGGGCGCGGTCGCGAGCTCGGGCTCATCGCTCAGCTGTTGTTGGTCGGCATGCAACGGGGGCTGTAATGGGAAAGGGGTAATTGTAGACATATGTCTTTAGCAACTTTACAGCGAGTACTTAGTATATAATACTAAATAACTATACTCGTTTTTATTTATTAGTCGTTTTGCAACTAGTGCTCAAATGAGCTTGCGATAATTTATGTCTGACTCTCTGACTGTTGATCTACGGACTGTCGGGGACTCGAGCTTCAAGCTATAATTGACCGTGAACCAACAACGACGTTGAACTTGAACCGAGGCAAGGTAACGCTTACAGCGAGATGAGCTACCTAAATGGCTCTGTGTTTGTCTTTGACTGCAATTAGCCACAAAATTTAAAACAAAATGCTCTTCAATTGGATCAGAGACAAGTCGTGTTTGGGTCGTCTTGTTGTCTCCGTCATGCAAATTATTTCCTCAAGTTATTTTTTTGTATGGCTCGCAAAATTTTATAACAGTTTGGCGCGCCACTTAAAACCAGTTTGCTGTTAGCCGATCGATCTCTTGACTGGGACGAGGAAGCCACAGCAGCAGCAGCAACAAGAGCAACAACAACAACAAAAGCAACAACAAAAGCAGCAGCAACAACAAACTGGCACAGCAAAGGTAAAACGACAACTGCTAACCACATTGCAACTTGTTGCGCAAAACTGGGCAAAGACAGCTTAGAATTACAGTCGTTATCAACAGCAGCAGCAGACGTGTTGAACCGGTCAAAACATAAAGGTTAGCCAAAAAAAACACTCGCTCTCGGGTGTTAGCCATATTTATGACTCACACCTGCCGCTGTCAATGTTTTGAAGCGTAACATTTTCAACAAACAACAATGACGACGGTCAACATTTTGAGCATCTCAAGCGAACCATAAAATGTAGGTGACAACAAAAGTCGCTGTGGCCGTGTAGCATATTAATACACTCAGAAAAATATGCCATCCTTAAAATAGGTACGACCGTACTTGAATTTATACAGTTTCGTTCTTAAAGTTATAAGATTGCTGTGTACTAACAATCTTGAATTAAGGATGAATCGATCTTAAATTTAGAATTCTGACTTTACATTCCTATGGCAGCTATCCGAAATAGTAGTCCGATTTTATCCAAACTTAGCCAGAATATATAAGACCATGGCAAATATATAATCCGTGAGTCTCGTTAAGATATCTCCAAAAACAACTGAGTTATTTGTACTAAGCTAGTTCCAAGATGGAAAGGAAGTTAAAAATAAGATCGTTTCTTACTAAAAACAAGTACGTTTTAGGATATTTCTTTTTCATTGTCTATTTCTGGATTAGTTCAAAACTTTTGTGTAGTTAAAGTAGTATGTTTTCAAATTTTTCAGACTTGATTTAAAATCAAATCGTACTTAAAGTATCCCCGACAATACTCATTTTAAAATTTCCGTACTTGCAAAAACCGAACTTGAAATAAGATTTTTGTTCTCAACTTTAGAAATTGCGAACTTAGACAGCTTTTGAGATCGTTTGTACTTGAAAATGGCCTGTTTAAGTACGGAAATCTTGATTTTTTTTTTTTGAGTGTACCCTAACCGTAAACATAACAGAATGATAATGCAGTTTGTGAAAGGCAAGGAGACGTTGGCTTTGAATGACTGACTGAATGACTGAATACTTGAATCAATCATTTTAAGTCAAACTCAATAATTCGCAAATAAAACTCTAAATATGATTTTGTTAGCAAACGCATTAAAATACTTGTTGCTGTACTTATAAAAGATTTGTTTTAGTTTTTGATCGTTGCAAACTTGATGGAAAATTCAAAATACCCTCTTAAATGTGTATAAAACTCTCAAAATTAATCAGATTCAGTCACCTTGTAATGCTTGTCATTAAATATGAGTACAATTGCAATTGTAGACCATTAGAACGGCCTGATTTGCTTATAATTATCACAATTTGAAGTATAAATATAGAGATTGTGTAAGTAATGATGACTACTGACTACCCCTAATGCTTAAAATGATTTGTTTCCGCTGCCCCATTGATTGTTGACACTCTTTGGCAATTGTCAATAGGGCTTAAAAATCATCGAGCAGACAATGTAAAGTCAGACATATGATATAATGATATGTGGGTATCGGTTATAGGCATTTACAATGGCAGCATACGCATAACCTTGTGCAAAATGACCAAAAACCCGAAGCTGAAACCGAGACCCAAATTAAAAGCCAAAAGACGGACACGGTTGTACTAAAGATGCGGTGCAAATGAATCAAAAATTCAATGCGCGCGCGATGTTGACGATTGCGTCCGACTGACTGACTGTTCGACTACTTTGTCAGTCAGCAAAGCAGATCGTCGAAACACAGACGGAGATGGAGACGGAGGAGCAGACGAAGACGAAACGAAGACGGAGTCAACAGGCAGCCCCTGAGATCAGCTCAATTGGAGATTCTTTATGCGCAGTTTATGCGCTCTTTTGTAGCCGACTTGGGTCTGGGTCTGGGGACGCGATCGCACGAAGGGCACTCATAAGGTCTGCAGTTTATACTTTTATGACCATATGTATACGAGTGAGTATGTGTATGTGCATGTATGTGTATGCTGCTGCCAGTTGTTTCCTTGAGCGGTGTTAAACAAAACTTGAGCACAGACTTTGTTGTTGCTGCTGCTTCTGTTGTTATTAGACTGCACACACTAGAATTCACAAATGTAGCAGAAGTTGCTTTTTAAACTAAATATTAGAGATTAGAGAGCTTAAGCACGCACTCAGCTCACTGAGCGAAAGAGAGACTCTGACTTCGAGTTAGATTTTCTACTTAGAGTTGGATTTAGTTGAGACAACCGAAAGCGATTGGCTGGCTTGACGACTCGTTAGCCACTGGTTTGCCTTATCGCACTGTTAACTGACACCAGGGGCCAATGCACAAGGCGCGTTAAGCATCATTAAAAATAAATACACACACACACATACACTCTTATATGGGAATACTGCACAATGTTAAAGGTCAGCCATGACATCGACCATTATTCTGAAGGCAAGACGGAACAGAAATCAAATCTACGCATAACTTGATGGGCGCCAGTGGTCGTTGTGATAAGCGAATCGACTCATCAGTATCAAAATTCTAAGTAATTTTAAGTCGAGTTTTTAATGATTACTATCACTTATTGTTGTTGCCGTTGCCGTTACATTTGCGCGCACTGTTTATAAGTTTTAGCAATAACACTCAGAAATTCCCGCTGCCCACAGACACTTATATATGTAAATAGTATATACACATACAGTCACACACGTGCCTTCCAATTGCAATTAAAAAGCCGGAATCTGACGTCGACTTCTCTAAGCACTTACGAGCACACTTCAATAACGAACTGTGCAAGTACAGGCACAACTTCCACCGCGCAGACTCGAAACAAAACTGAAACTGGCAGCCGGTATGTGTATCGAGACAGCTAGCAGCAACAAGCTACAAGCTACCAGCTACCAAAACTCGATCGCTTGAGAGAATAAGCCGAGCAGCGACGCAACTGCGCACAGTGGTCTAGAATCGTTTTTGAGCACAATGCAACTCACTTTACCTTAAGTACATTAATAAAACAAAATAATTTTTTTTTAAGAAAAATAAACTAAAGACATTTTATAATATTTAAATAAAACTTATATAAGTTCTTTTTAAAATAATTATCTAGCATTGAGGCAAGTAAGTTTAAGTAAATTTAAACAGTTGAATATACTAACAAAAACATCTCGGCAACTATTCCTCTTACAAATAATGAAAATCTATTGACAAAATATTTATTTATAATTTTGTCTGCTTTATAACTTAAAAGTTTTATTTGCATTGTAGGCTACTTAAATTAAAATACAATATTTTATAATATATTAAAACAAATGAATAATTAAATACATTTATATGTGCATAAAATGGGTAAAGAAAGCATTAAAATACGTTTTTCTACACATTTAAAGCTATTTGTTATCGGAAAAAGCTTTGCAAATTTAACTGAAAAAAAAAATTTTAATTATATTGCATAACATACAACAGAAAACTATTGTCAATTTTATTAGGCGTGATTTGCATGCGCTATTATGCTGTGCCAATATTTATTATTAGGTTGACCACAAATTGCAATTAATAGGTTGAGTGCATGCGTTTAAAGTCAAAATCGATTTGAGTGCAGTAATTGCTCGGTTGCCCACTGTGCTGCAGCTGCAGTTCAATGACTGTCAGGCAGATGTTCTGCTCGTCTGCCCCTGTCATGCCCACCACACACAGTGGGGCGCAACAACGGTAATAGCACATGACACAAATGCCTAAATGTCTCTGTTGTCTATGCCGCCGAGTACCCGATGTGTGTGCGGTGTGTGTGTGCCAGCTCCCCCACAGCTTTTCCGCTTATTAATATTTCCCGGCACGTTTGTCGCTTCCACATTGGCATAATAAAATGCACGGGACCCGGGAACGGTCTGGGACCTGGGATCGGGGACCTGGGGCTTTGGGCTGTGGTCGAAGCGACATGGGACCAACAACTAGTGGCATAACAAATGGAAATGATTGCAGTTTAACAGAAAATTTGCGCAATACTTAAATAGAATTATTGAGCAAGAGTTGAAACTGAAATCAAAAACTTCAGTCCCGCTGCCGGTCAACACACTCCAACCGAAATACACAAAGTAAAAATAAAAAAAATATCAGAAAAAGAAAAAAACGAAAGTATCAAATTTGCATTACCTTGAAAAATATGCAAACCAATTTGGGTCAAATTTAAAGCTGTTTTGACAACGCTGACGCTATTTGAAGTCTTGTATAATGTTTCAATTAGAAACCCCACAGATGTGTGAATGTATTTACGAATAGCATAACATTGTCACGATCATCCGCGCATTTCGTTGAATTCCATTGGGGAGTTTCTAAGAACGGGTGCTCTTTTCTGAAAATCAGAGTAAAAGCTGGTTAAAATGTCGCCTTATAAACGAGTGTATGCATACAATTTCGCTATTTTGCTTGACTGCAATTCTTATTGTACTTACATGATATATGTAAGTTATAAGTAAATCTTTCATTTTTATAACTTTGCTATTGTTGTTCTAGAAAGTTATTAAGAAACTCGAGGGTTGAGTGTTAATTTCCGTTTTGTTTTGTTTTATTAATTTTTAATTCGCATTCCCTTTCGTTTCAATTTTTATTTATTTTTAATCCCATGTTTAAACTATGTATATATAATGTCATTTTCATCATTTGTTTCCAATGATATTTACTAATGTCTCAACTATTTGCACATTATCGATCTTATTCCATTTATATTTAAATAACAATTCACTCAAATAGCTCGAATAGTGCCAATCTAATTACTTATATTGACATTTGACATTTTGGGGATCATAAGCATCAGTATGTTCATTATGAATACATGCACATCATTATCCTCACATTGTCATTATTATTAATGTATCATTACCATTATCATTATCAACTCTTGAAATTAGAGAAAAATTCTAATTCACTCGGGTTGCATTTGTAATTTGTTTGGCTTTTTTCTTTACCTTTTTATCATCATTTATGTAATATCAACAATAAATTTTACTTAATTTTAATGTGAAATTATTCTTAATATACAGCTACAATTTGCTCGCATTCGCTATGAAAAAATCAAATTAAATAAAATTAATAATTTGAAATAATACACACAAAAAAATTGTATCATTTCTAGCCGGAAGGGGCCCCATTTTAACATCATACATACACATACATAAGTATTTGCCAATTATCGTAAAATATAAGATAAGATTTTGATTTGAGCATTGGTGTTGTGGCACACCCAGCCAACTGGGGGCTGCAAAATATACATACAAGTACACGTACAATACATACACTTTCTTTCTAAGTATTTAGGTATAAGTAAGTACTACTTAGTTAATTTGGCCACTCGGCTGCGTTTGTCGTGGGTATTAGGTAGTTTAGTTCTTGTTTGTTTGGGTAGGTTCTTCTTCTTCCTCATCTTCACCTTGATTCTTTGGGAATACATCTATGATTTGCCTGCTCTCGGCCTGCCTTTAGCTGCCTTGCCTGCCTGCTTTTCATTGTCAGCTCTAACGCTCAGAACGGAATTAAATTGATAGACCAGCTTACATTTTGCATACATAAAACGAGTATTGCGAGAGAATTTGCTCTCAATATGTTGTCAACCATCTTGAAACCATAGAATTTGTCACGTAGTTTTATCTTGTGGATAAAACTCCATGTTAACTGTTGTGTGGAATGGATGGGATGCTTCTGGTTAATTGTGGTTGAAATAAGCTCCGGCTCAAATGGGGTTAAGTGGGAGGCTAAAGTGGGTTAATCGCTGACTGCCACCAAATGTGCTGCAAGAATATAAATTTAAATGTTTCTTTTCATTACACTTCCATTTATTATTTTTCTCTTTTTAAATTCTAATTGTAAGAATTTAAGTGATTCTTTCGCATTTGCCCAATATGTTGTTCTGTTTTGTGTTGGCGCTATTATGTTGGCCTAAAGTAAAAGTGTTCCACGTAGCGTTAGGAATCCAACTATAGGTTACCCCAAGACGCATATTCTAGCATTTGTGCGTCATAGATATAACTCTGTGTTGATCCATTAAGTTTAATAAACTTACTAAATAGATCGAAAATGCAGATGAAATTCAGATTTATCTGCATTTTTAAGATTCACTTTTCGTTTTTTGAAAACAAAAAATTAATAGTCATTCATATATTTGAATAAAATTGGGGAGAGGGAAAAAAGCGAGTGCATTTTCCACTCTGTAAAATCAGGTGCCTTTAGCAAACCTGTAAAAACTGATGAGCTTCCTATTCTGGTACTCAAATGTGGTATTCACCGTTTCTACATGATTCCGTCGTCTTTTTTTTTTTTTTCTTTTGTGTACATAATACATAGCATTAAAAACTTAAAGCTGCGACGCTATTGGGTGGTTCTTTATTCTCGTTTTTTTTTTTAAAGGTTTTAAAGGTTATTAGGTTGTTTTCATTTTCTTTTTGGATTGTGGGTTCATTGATTTGGTTCACTAGAATTAGCTGTCTGTTGTTGCTTATTGGCTGTGGGTTAAAAGGAAGCGCTCGCTATATTAATCTTATATAACTGTCTGATTTTCAATGTATCCAACCTGAGTTTGAGTTGTTCAAAAATATATGTGTGTATTTAATATATATACGCGTGTGTGTGTCTGTGTGTGTTGATTTGCTAACACATTCATGTCTTATTTTTTGCTTTTACTAAATAGTGGTTCATAAGGGTATTCATTTACCGTTTACCGCTTTTGTTTAATTTCTTCATTACTGTTTTTTATTTTTCATAAATTTTTGTTAGTATGCATGTGTGTGTGTTAGGGTGTGTGTTTTTTGTGCTCACTCTATGTTCTTTTAATTTGCCTTCGTTTAATTACGAGTCGTTTTTTATGATAACGCTGTGGCAAATAAATTACGCTTATATTGTTTGATTGCATTTTCCTTTAAATTCTTAATTAAATTAATTCAACTTCAACAATTTTAATCGCTTTTGGTTTGGGTTAAGCTTTTGTTTTGCTTTGTGTATGTACGTGTATTTCTTTTTTATTTTGTATTTATTAATTTTTAATTTTTATTGCATTTAAAACCGTGCACATTTTGAGTTGTATTCCTTAAATGTTCATTTCGCTTTTATTCCTTTTTTACTTTTACTTTTTAATGTGTATTAATTGTTTTAATTTGTTTGAAACACTTGAAATTGCTCTCATCATACTTTATTTTATTCATTTTCATCATGTTTTTGTTGTTGCTTTTAATGACTTTTGCTTTTGTTTTGTTTTTTTTTTTTTTATTAATTTGTGTTCTATATTAGTTAAATTTAATTACGTAGTTTCCTAACTCGTTTGACGCTCGTTTTTCAAAAGACTTTCATGTAGCAAATAAATTTGTAAACAATTTACATTTTGTATATATTTTTTTTTTGTTGGAGTGCTATATTTTTGTTGTTATTGTTGTTATTCAATTAAAATTAATCAGTAACAAGTGCAGGATTTACATAAGCGTTTAATGCTGTCTGGCAAACGAATACTAAACAAATTACTAGGTAAAACAATAACAAACAATAAACAGGCTGCTCGTGGGCAGCTTACTGGAATGGCAAATACAATAATAATAATAATATTTAACTTATACTAAAACAAAAACATCATTTAAAATAAAATAATATTGAAAATAATATTTAAAATTAACATTATGTCTTTGCGTTGCGACTGCAGTTCCCATAATACCCATTTCTCTATATGTAAAGTGTGTGTGTGTGTGTGATTGTGTGTGTGGTATGTGCGGGCGCCAGGCGCCTACAAACATAGTTTACTGTAGTTGCATGTGTTGTATTTGTGCCTCGTTAATACTTTTATGGTGTGTTTCTACTCAGTAGAGCGCCACATTGGACGCCTGTGTGTATGCATCCCACTCGCAATCGCAGCCATCGAGACAGTCGGGGCATTCCAGCTCACTGTCTTGTCAGTAGAGCCAGGAGACTGGCACCCATTGGGGTGTGGTATGTACGCGCTCAATGGCCGTTTCTAGAGTGGCAATCGTCTCGCTAATATCGTTGTTCACAATGGTCAAGTCAAAGAAATGTCCATACAGTTGACGCAGCATATCCGATTCCTTGGCCAGTCGCTCCAGGCTGCCATCGTACTGCAACGAAAAACGCAATTTCCATTACAACAACTGCACATTCAGTACAAGAGCACTACACTACACTACAACAGTTTTTCCCCTTACATCTGCAATGTTCTGGAGTGAGGGCGCCGCTATAAACACGACATAGGGCGTAAATTCAGCTGTGCGCAGTATTTTGAGTGCCTGCGGCTCCACATCTAGTATGGCCATTTTACCCTCAGTATGTATGCGTCGAATGGTATCTAGTTTGGTGCCATACATGGCATCCTCATGCGTTCCTATCGAAATGCAAAATGTTAATAAATGATTTCCTTATATGAAGGATATACTGCATACGCACCATATTCCAAATACTCATTGGCACCAATGTCGGCCATCATTTCGTCGTGTGAGACAAAGTAATAACTGCGTCCGTTCTCCTCTTCGGGCTTAGCAGGTCTCGTTGTATCTAATAAAGTGATAATAATTTTTAAATCAAAAATACAGTCGAAGAGATATATTTCTATGGAGAGATCCATCGGATCCAACTTCTAAATCGTCAAAGTAATATTTAAATATTGTTAGCTCAGTTTACTTACGTGGTATGGGATAGGCATACTTATCGGGATACTTTGAGATTAAAGTATTCTTTATATGCCTCCTGCCCACGCCATGTGCACCAAGTAGCACCAATGTCTTTCGCTGGAAGTTCGGATCACCCACTAACAGAAACACAATTCGATATAGTTCGATAACATTTTCAAGAATTTTGTAATATTTACCTGGTACTTTGACAACCTCTTCGTATGTGACCACATCGAGCGTATCGAATATGGCATTATGTTTGGCCAAATATTTGTCCCGACATTGCTTTTTCTTGCGCCCAAAGATGGAACAGTTTACTGTGGGTTATACAGGATTCAATGCTTAAATTCTACGTGTAATATTGTCATAATCTCCATTGAACGTAGGAATGTTTTAAAACAGGCATAGCATGCTCTCAATAAAAAGTAAATGCAAAAGATTTCACATAGCGAGTTAATTATACCTTTGTATTTATTGTTTTTTTTTTTTTACCAAATGAGTATTTTGTTGATGGTTCAGTTCACTGTGATGGTAGTATCTATAGCATGCTTTCGGATGATCTTTAAAGCTGATGATGATGTATCTAATATGTGAGTTGTTAATTGGTAATTTTTGCAATATGGCGTTTTAAGCAATGCTAATGAAAAAAGCGTTTCTACATGTGAGGCCTATGTAATGCCAAATAAAGCACTATTAATTACTGCATCTTGACATACACCAGATGAAAATCTATATACTTATAGATCTGAAGGCAGGTTAACTCATGTGCGCGTTGGATGAATCGTTGCTTATGTATACCCTTGCAGAGGGAATTTATGTAAAGTAATAAAAATAAATATTTCAAGATATAATAAACAACTTTCTTGGATGATGTTAGACAAATTTTTTTAAATTTCTATATATACAATCGGACTAACTATAAAGTACATACAAAATATTACTACATACAAGCGTTATATTAGTTATTTAAATAATAAAAATATTTTACTAATTTGAAATTAAATTACTTTTTTATCAAATGCAGATCACATTCAGTTGTTTTAAAAAACTCTGCAAAGGTGTTTAAAATTTCGAAATGCCGAAAACTGATTAATTGAGCGTCTTGTTGATAATGGACTGACTTGTGATTACTATTCATGGATATAAGGAGTGGGAGTGCCTTTTAAATGAGCTTTGCTACGTTTGGTGATTATAGAAAGTCGAGTAAACACAAAACTCAAGAAGAAACGTTTAAAGTTGAGTTGTGGTCAAGTATTTTAATTTATGTATTTTTATTTATTTTGGGTCTTAGGATATTAGCTACCTGCGGATCCATCACACCCATCTGCGTGAGCGGAACATCCTGCACCCGGTTCTCCTGCATTACATAGTTACATACATACACATACATATACATATATAAATATATAATATGTGTGATTGGCGAATTCACGATATTGATTTAAATATACTATTTACCTATACATAAGTATTAGTGTGTAGTTATGTATGTGCGTGTGTTGATTTATGTGTGTGTAATGTTGTGTACATTGAAACGACTGACACTTTTTGTAGCATACTCGTATCTTTTTACTAAATATTTTGACGAAATTTTGGGAAATTTTGCAACTACTTTTTGGCATGCAATTCTCTGAGCTTCTTTTGAAGTGAGCATGTATGTATTTATGTGTGTGATTGTGTGTATGAGTGAAGATGTGCGTGGTTCAGTGTGAGTATGTATTTAATAGAGTTGCTCTGGACATTGCCATTGAGTAGACAGTAAGAGCGTTTTCATGATGGTTTCTGTTTTAACTACGAATTCATCACACACTTTCCAATATGATAGAATTATAAAGCATACGATTATAGTTGGCATCCAATTACACATATAAATAGTACACATAAGTAGTTTGTTTACATGTATTTATGTAAATGTTAATTGAGATTTAAGTGTGCAATTAACTTACCCTGCTCCTGCTTGGTCTTATCAACGGTCTGGCAAGCAATACGCCATTCCTGCAGTTCTGGTGATGGTATCAGTCCCGCCGATCCGCCCACCGTATCAATTCTCGCCTGCCACCAATGATGATCGTCCTTGCTAATGATCTAAACAACGAAACAAACAATCCTCAGTCATTAGTCGTCTGTCGCTTGCAATTCGAGTCGGACTCCTAATGTGCCTACCTGCAGTATGTCGCCGACTTGGAATGCAATGCCCGCCTGGGCGCAGGGTATAAGCTCATCATCAAGCGGATTATAATCGAATTGTGCACGAACAAAAATCTGCACAGGAAGAAAAATGTGGAAAATTGAAAAAGCCTTTTAGCTGCTGACTCTGCATTTACGGTAACTCAATACATTTATCTGACTGGTGGAAATCACAGACAGGAACAACCAAAATCCATTTGATCCCCCGCTCTAATTAGAATTTTGTCAAGGATATTAATTAGACGAGTTCTCACTATTTTATGAATTCTAATGAGCAAAGCCTGTGTGTAAATGGAATTGGATATGCACATGCGTGTATGAGCATATCTAATATGGTTGTGTGTGTAATTATGTGTGTGTGTTTGTGTGTGGCTGCAATTATGTTTCACGAGTGCATTTACTCGAACGTGATACTTACAAGCACTGGAGCGGGTCTTATCCTGAAAAGCTGCATGTTACGTATGCATTTTGGGGAGGGAATGGAAAATGTGTTGGAGTCATGTTAATGCGAAACAATATAATTACATAATAATGCATTTCAACTGCATTCAACAACATTCATTCCAAATGAATTCTTCATACGATTACGAATATGCTCAGTTTGCTTTATGGATTCGTGTTTTTCAGTCGATTGACATCAAATTACCATTGCACATAAAGTTAGATTCTAATAGTTATTATGACTAAACTATGAATTTATAGTTTTCGCTTCAATTGAGATGAACACATATAATATTCATTCAATTTTCTCTGCATTGAATTCGCAATTAATTTGAATCAATTCGATTTATAAAACAAACATAATTCAGGCGATTAATAATTTATGTAAGGTTAGGAAACATTTTCTTTCTTACTTTTATAGTTATAATAATAAACATCAATAACATAAAATTGCCTCAAGACTTTAAGCTTTATTTACAAACTATACATTTTTTGTGTTTTCACAGAATTTTTGTGTTTTCAAATAAAGAACCGCTTCAACATCTAATTTTAAATAATTCTACAATTTGAATTGCCAATAATTTAATAAAATTAGAAAATTATAACATTCGAAAGCGTCTCAACGAAATAACTTTTAAAAAACCTGGTTAAATAAACCGGGATATAGATAAAGTAGGGATATCAGAAAAAAGGGATTTCTTCACAATATTATAAAGGCGATTTTCCTTCATATTATTTACAGTGAATACGAGTAAATGGTTTTCATTGAAGTTTGCGGAGTTCAATACAGAAATAATTGATGAACCATGTTTCATTAAAGTGTAATTTTAAAATTATATGCCATGGAATGAGTTGTATTGAAAGTTCTAGCGTGGCCGTAATGGAAAGTGGAAAATGCAACTCACAGTTTTTAGTTTCAAGGGAATTCAAAAACTTACCTCACAGGGTGGCGGGGCGCTACGATAAGATGGAACTATTTTAAAGGTAACGGAACCGCGTGCCTCGCGCTGCAATGAGTAAATGAAATATGCAATTTCCAATATTAGGGAAAGACGGAGATAAGTTGTTTTGAGGAAGCAGAAAAGCTTACCAGCATTCGTTGCAATTGACCCACGGACTGATGCTGCACCGGCTGCCCATTGATTTCCCGTATCTCATCGCCGACATGCAGCGTGGCCTGTCTGTGTATCATGCCACCGTGCATGATACGCGCCACAATGCAACGTCCGTCCTCGGTCATTTTAAGCGTGATGCCCTGCAGCAGGTTGGAAATGGAGAAATACAATTGAGTAACTCGTTCAACTAGCTGTTGGCTTTTGTGAGTTGTTGTGTGAGTGAGTGAGTGTGATTTACCATGGGCTCGTCGGTATTTTTCTGGAACTGCACAAGACGCACACGAGTCACATGCTGCAGCTCGCCGCCCTCCACGTTGTCCAGCTCATCGCCATTGAGATAGGGTACCATGGGCGGCGGTGTGACGCGCAGAGCTTCCTCGCCGTAGACATCCCGAGCAACGACATCGTGTGTGTGCAGCAGAGCCTGTCAAAGGGCAACAACAGAATGCAAACAAAGCTGGTTAGTTAGCCTTTATGGGTCTCGGCCTGTCCTAATGGTGGCTACGGCAAGGCCACACTCTAAATTATGGCCGGCAATTAAGCTGCCAGTTATTATAAGGCTAAAAGCCGTTCCAAAGCCACTTTCTGTGGAAATTAAATTTCCGATTTGCTATGCCTGTCTCATATATCATAACCCAACGCACAAACACACAGTGACAGACATTGAGGAGGAGCCACCCACAGACACGGGTTCAAGCCTCAAGCACATTTCCCCGCCCATACAACTTGTTTACAACATTAACTGGCAACATTTGTTGCACAGTACAGCATAAAAAAAAAACAAGATGAGAGGGAGCATAGCAAACCGCCCATTCTCAAAATGCCTGCCGTTAAAGCGGCGACGACAACGGCACGCACATGAACCTCATAACCCAAAGACTCCTCCCAGACTCTTCCATCATTCTCCGACCCACAAAAAAAAAAAATCACAAAAATTTATTACGACCTCTCAAGTGCAGCAGCGTTGAATTCGTAGTCGGAGTTGGAGTTGGAGTCGGAGTCATCGTTGGGGTTTGGCGTCTACCACAGCTATGAGTAGGGCAACGGCTTGGCTTTATACAATTTCGTTTTTAATAAATTATGTTTAATAACACTTTGAATATGCTGCGAAATTAATTTGTGTGGCGCCACGACAAACCGCAAGACAACCCAGTCAAGGCATACAGGGCAGAGTGCGTACAAACATACTCGTAGATACACACGCACACACACACACACCCACACACACTCGCATATTGTAGAAGGTCCTACTGGGCAATGCCATAAAAAAAGGATTTTACTGCCTGCCCATGCTGTGTCACTTGTGGCTGCTGTCGCACGCACACCGCACACCTAAACACACACAGCTCACACTCACACACACGGGCACACTAATACACACATTAATACATAGATATATGTGCACATACATACATACTCGCACATATGCTAAGTATAGCTAGGCCATGTCAGCGCTTTTGTGGCCATCTCCATAAAAAACGCAATTTTCAACGTTGATGATTACTCAATGCCACAAACACACACAAGTGGCACGTAGTATTCGCACACATGCCATCTCGCTCACTCCCCCAGTTGCACGTTTCATTTCCGCCACAGACACTGACGCCGCTTCAACATTACAAAGGCGAACGTAGTTGCCTTTTAGTTAGTCTGTCACTAGTTGTTTGGTTTTGTATTTGCTGACAGCCAGGCAAATGGACAGAGTGTCAGCGAGGGTACAGAGGGACATGAAGGCAGAGAGGGACACGAGGATTATGGTGGCAGTCAGTAGCAGCTCCTTTTTTGTCGTTGCTCTCGTTTAGGCGCAGCTTAAAAGTAAATTGGCTTTTTCATGCCAACTCTCTGTCTCTCTCTCTCTCTATCGCTGTCTCTGTCAGCCTCAAACTTTTTTTTTTTTTGGCCACTTTTGGCAAAAGCTAAGCTGATTTTATTCACTGTCAGTGTCACAACCAAATTCATACTCACATACGCACACACACACACACACTTGGACTAAATATCCGCAATGCTGTCTGCATAAATATTTCATAATGCTTTTAACGATTTTACGATTTGTTAGCTACTCACAAAAAAGTAAATCAAAATATGTATTTATTTGGAATGTGGTCAACAATTTTACTGCATTGATTGAATTTGCGGATTTGTTTGCTAACTGAATTTCTGGCTAATCGATAATCAAATGCTCTGCAAATTACTAACATATCAAGTTATTTTAATAATCTCACTACATAACAACATATTTTTTTTCAGACAAGCCAAATGGTGTGCCAAGAGGATGTCTTGAAATTGGATTTGTAAGCGGATCTTATTCAGCAATAGATTGGAAATCTTAGAGCATTCGAATGTGTAAGCTGTGAATTGCTTAGAAATCAAATTGAAATATTTATTGTGAAATATTGATTTGTGACTACTCAGCCATGACTCTTGAATAATTGTTGGCTCAATCTAAGTTTGTGTAAACACAAACTAAAATCTTTTAATATGTGCGGCAATTTTTCTTCACTTGGCACACAATAAAATAAATTCAGTAAATGTATGTATGTATGTAAAATATATATAACTGGCTAAACCAGGCAGCTGCATTCTCTACATCATTTCTATATCAGAGTTTTAATCTCAATAGATTTTTATTTTATTTTTAATTTCCTTTTGAATACCATTTGAATAACTTATACTTTACTCACCCATAATACTATTTCTTACATTTGACAAAACACAACAACCAATTTTGGATTTTAACAGCTTTACAAATTATGTGCTACAATAAGAACAATGTAAAAAACAAATCGGATTATAAATGAATACGATTACGAGTGTTGAAGAATTGTTGGCAATAAAGTCCCAAACTGCATTAAACTTTAAGCTCACAACATTTTTAAATGCCACAAATATTTATAATTTGAACAACAATGTGTCTTTTGGAACAATGAGTTAAGGTGTGAACAATTAAAAAGTACACACAGATAAATATTTCTAACTAAACTTTCTTTGACAAAGTGATTTAGCCAGTTAAAAAAGTATGCCAATATTCCATAGAAATACGCTATTCTCGTAGTCTTCATTATTCAATTAAGATTTTCTATAGTGCCATCGAACTCCGTTGCCTGTCGAACTTTTCTATCCAATTATCAGAAGTTTCAGCAACTCCAGGAAATATTCACGCTCCTGCCCAATGTAGGCCATGTAAACGAGCCACCCACCGCAGCAAATTCGACTAAATAAATGGCTAATACAATTTCCGAAAACGAAATTATGTACTTGGAATAAAATTTGCTAAACTTGGCAACTATTTAAATATGGCTGCAGACACAGCAAGGATGCGAGGAAGTAAACGAGCGAGAGGAGAGGAGAGGTGAGGAGAGGACACCAAGTAAATGGCAGTTGCTGTTGACTGTTTGCTGCTGTTGGTTGCTACTCGGTTAACTGTGCAGCCGCCGGAAGTAAGCGGTAAACAACGTAATCTGATTTCAGTTAAGGCACGCCCCCTGGCACGCCCATTGACCAAGCGACAGGCCATAGTTAACACCAAGTTGTTGGGCCAATAAAATGGTAAATTTAATAAACGCTTGACAGGCGAAAAGTTGAGCAGTTAAGTTTAATGCCTCATTAGTCGTCAAAAGCTCTTCCTCTACCTCCCTCTCTCACTCTCTCTCTCTCTCTCTGTCGCTGTGTGTCCTCGCCCACGAAACTGATTCAGAATCCCGAGCTTGTGACATTGATAGCCAACCTCGACGTCAGCAGCAAAGTTTCTGGCCAAGCAAATGATGCCACATAGCAACCACACTCACTCTCACACACAATGCACACACACACACACACACACACACACACACACACACACACACACACACACACACTATACAAACATGTAGTCTTGGTACGTGTGGCTGACCCGCAGCTGACTTTGATTTCCATGATTAATACTTAAGTGCTTGTTAAAGTTTTGCCAACACACACTCGGTCAACAACTGACACCCCTTTCCCCATCCCCTTTATCAACCCCCCTCCATCGACTGCTGCTCCCGCCCCAAAATATGCAGATGCTCATTTAGCCTTTGCTTGTCTTATCCTGAACTATCGCACGCCTCCACACGTCCGATTTGTTTGTCTCTCTCTGTATGTGTGTGAGAGTGCGTGTGTTTTGCTGAGGCAGCAACAAAATGCAAAACAGGCCTTAAGACACTGGCAAACAGTGTTAGTCAACTGTTTGCTCCCAAGTCAAAGCAGCCCAAGCTTTCGATCTAAATATGACAAAATTTGCAGCTTCAATTTTGGAAATTGCAAAAACAATAGAGCGTTGGCTTTAAAAATCTACATATTACGTATACGTCTTCAAAATAATGTATACGTACTTCGCAGATATTGGCTGTAACGTAAAAAACCGTATATCTATCGTATGTTATTACAATTTATTAATGATATTAAAGAGCTTGACAGCAATAATTTTGAGATTGCTTCAGGATTTTTTAGTTCGCGAAATCAAAATAGCGCTGAACTTACGAAATGCAAAAAGCAAGGCTGCAAACCGGGTCTGAACTGAAGCTCGTAAAACCGGTTCGGTTCGGTTTCTCAAGCAGCCTGAACCGGTTCGGTTCGGTTTCTCAAGCAGCCTGAACCGGTTCGGTTTCTCAAGCAGCCTGAACCGGTTCGGTTCGGTTTCTCAAGCAGCTTGAACTGGATCATGAACCGAACCCTTGAAATTATTTACTTTGCGAACCCGAACCTAAACCGAACCGATTTCTAAAACAAAAGGTTCGGTTTAAAAAAAAAATTAATTACATAAATTTCATGGTTTTAAAAAAAGTCATATTTAAATCTTCAAATAAATTTAAATTATCATCAACATTTGATTTCTTAAAAAAAAAATTTAATTAGTATGAAATTGAACCAAGGTTGGAACCTAAACTTTGGGTTCAGGGGGTATAAAAACCAATTCGCGAACCGAACCGATGTCTTGCTCTATGTTTCGAACCGCCGAACCGAACCTTTATTAAAATATTGGAGGTTTGTAGCCTTGGCAAAAAGCATAGAAGTCAATTCTAGATCACTTTTAAGCTGTTTCTGAAACATCTTTATTTACATCATTTGTTTCCATTTGTCCTGTTTCTTTGCCCCCGTAAACACGATAAAGATTAAAAATTTTGAAGCTATTGCCTTGATATTTGGCACGCGGAATGTGCTAACAATTTCTCGATCCGTAAATGAACAGAGAAGATAATTCTGAACAAATGCTTTGCCGGCGCATAAATTCATCAAAATCATAACTTTTTTGTTTTACTTTAAATATTTTTAAATTTGTCTGCTGATATTGAAAAATTATCAGCTCAGCGCATCCACCTGTAAAAAAAAGTATGTTTGGTTTCCCTCACAATATCACGTGTAAGTTGAATAATTCATAAAATGGTATTTATACAATATTTTATGCAGGGTAAATGCTAAAAATTTTTTAATCAATTTCAATACTCCGAGGAATGTATATGCATTGTATGCATACAAAAGATAATCTACCCACTAAACAGTTAAATGTGCAGCACTGAGCAACATGAGGTCGATTGTTGGCCTGGCAACCGAGCATCCAACCGTGTGCTGTTGGTTTTATCAGTTTTGCGCTAAGCTAGTCAACAAGCAGCGAATGAATAAACGAACATAGCCACAAACGAACCTCACGAGCCACATGAACCTTATTTGTTGGTTTTAATAATTACACAGTAATGGCAGTGACAGCAGCAGCAGCAACAAGAACAAAAACATAAGCAAAGACAACCGTGCTGCGATATTGGGCTCTTTAATATGCCAGGCCACACTTCAATTACACACGTACGTAATGGACGCCTGGAACTGAAACTGGGACTGGCCACAGAGTGCCATCAGCAGGAGTAGAAGCTGGCTCTGCAGCAGCGTCAGGTTCCATTAGGGACAACTACTGTCGCCCGGGTAGACGTTGACAGCTGAATCATCTGGATTAATGCCGAATTTTAATTAGTACAACGTGCAGGCAACGTGTCAGTTAATCTTATGGTCGAAGGGGACGCACGTACTTCCCTCGTCTACCCTCCTCTGAGCCCCCATTTCCGTGTTTTCTCTCATAGTTTTGACACTTGGCGCCTTATCAGTGTTCTTGCAGCGACCGAGGAGAGGCTTAAAAACGCAACCAAGCGCAAGATTTGCCAAAACCACAGCCAGCAAACTATATAGACAGACGGGCAGACTAACATATATGCGCATATATGTGGTTTAAGCGCGCCATCCACATGGACTAATGAGCACGCATCATATGCATGATTAATTCGTGAAATGAAATATTCTTCCACGTTGTTTTGCGCCTGAGCAGGTGCCTGTCAAGCTGTCAGTTTGTGCTCCGACTCTTTTTGTTGCTGCTGTTGCTCTTGCTGCTGCTGCTGCTGTCATGTCTGCTGCTTGTGACGTCTGATAAGCTGGCAAAACAAACAACAAAATAACCAAACCAAAAATTAAATTCACAAGAAAAATATAAAAACTCACGAAATAAAGTTTTTCCCCCTCACTAACGCGCATATTTTTGAGGTAAACTTATTGTTGTACAAGTTGAACGATATCACTTCCGGTTTGCGCTTTGATTGCGGTGTTGCTTGGCTGACAACCACCGAGACACAGTCTTACAGTTAACATTGGACTCCATACACAACATTCACCGTACGACTATGTCACGGTAATTGAGCGGCTTCGGCGTCGGCGTTCTCAAGCCTAAGCCCTGTCGTTTTCAGCTTTTTAGCTGGCGGCCCATGACAACATCCCATCCTGCCAACAACTTAGTTAGTGCTCATTTCCAGCCATAAAAGTTGCCTCTGGCGTTGCTATGCATCATCGTTTATCGTACATCGAGGTACCTGCATACACACGTACTTATTGATTGACACTGGTAATATGTTGAGTTGCCTTATCAGTTGAACAATGCCTGGCGCCGTTGTCGTTGTCATCTGTATCCTGTTATTCTGTTTTGCGAACACTGTGTGCTGCAGCCACATCTATCTTGTCCCGTTTCCCAACCAAACCCCATTCGAGCTGTCAGGCGCAAATCATTCAATTTTGATGCCCGACACGAACCCAACCGTCAAGCAGCAACAACAACAGCACCAACAAAAGAAACTAAAAATTTTGAACAATGCCAAAAAGGCCAAAATTTTGGCATGGTTGAGTGCGGTGGTTGGTTGGTTGGTTGTTTGTGGTTGCTTGCAAATCAGCTTATTATTTCTGGCAAACAAACCGCACTCACACGCACACACACACACACCACAAACACACACGTACATACGGTCCACAAATTTCCGCTGTGCTAGTGTGTGTGTGCATTATGCATTATCAGAGCCATCTATCTGCGGTGCGTCAGCTTCTTCCTGTTGCTCAATAGAAAAGCGAGGGGAATGGATACTTGCGTATATAGAAACAAGGCAAAGCAACCACAATACAGCCACACACACAGCCACTCTCTCTCTACTCTGTCTCTCTGATTCACATACACACACACAGACACTTTCACCTACTTATGTCGCCATTTTCATGCAGCGCCTGTTGGCTAGGCAACATTTTTTGCACATCTCTTTAATGCTTGCCACATTTTCAGACTTTTCTTTTTCTTTATTAAATATATATTTATATATAATATATTATCATTATTACATCACACACTCAACACTTTTAGCTCATTGTGTGCTGTATCTTTGTTGCACTTGTGTTCATTCATTCAATTTTAACTAGAGAAACAACGCATTGGCACAAAGGACCATAACTCAGTTTTGTAACAAGTAAACTAATTATTTCTTGACTTTTTTGTTGCTGTTGTTTTCAGTGGTTGTCTGCTTTTTTTTTTTCCTTGCTGTGCTTCTTCATGTTTGCTTGCCTTGAAAAGCAGAGCATGTGCGAATGTGTAAGCAATTCTATGTGTGTTTTCACTCTCAATGCATATATATGAGTGTGTGTATGTGTGTGTGTGTGTGCCTGTGTGCTCTGCTAAATTGCAAAATAATGTACACACTTGGCGTTGTAATCGCCATTGTTGTTAGATGATGTTAGAACTGCCTCTAACTGCTTGTTCATGCCATTGTGCTTGTTCATCATCATCAACAGAAACAGCAACAGCAAGAGTAAGTAACACAAGTTGGAGAGAGTGTGTGTTTGGACACATCTACATATGTGTTATGTACACACAGATGGGCACACTCACTCTCAGTTGAAGGCAAGTGCTTGTGCCTGTGTCTTTTGCCTTGCTTGCGCAATTAACGCATTCACAAATGAAGAGTGTCAAGGCAAGCAGTCAGTCTGTCATCCAGTCGCTCCGTTTGTCATTTAGGCAGTTTTCCCCATTTGAGGCCATGTCAAGCCAATAATGAAGCATCCCCAAGAAAGCCCATAACACCATACCGCACCCAAAATATAGGACACACACGCTGCACAAGACATTAGCCAAAGTTTCTTTCAAAACTTTTTAAGCTAGTTAAAAGACTGACATTTCTTACTTATTTTTTCTCTTTCCCTTCAAACAGCATATTGCATTGGACTAAGTGCATTTAAAAGCGGCTTAGGCTCTAATTATAATTTGGCAAGCACCCATTTAAAATTGGCAAGGCGACGATGAAAAAACCACCTGAGAGTTAAAATTTTTTAATATCTTAAGTACTTAAAAATATTACTATACAGGTGTTTTCCACAAATCTATAGATATTAAATTTCCAGAAAATTATTAAATATTCGTGTTTTAGTATACAATAAATAATTTCATAAATATAGGTATTTAATGCCTTTTTGTTTTATTTTTACATGTGAAAGCATTGATTTCAGAAATACTGCCTTTGATTTTCAGTTGATAGATATATGTAAAATCAATTGCAGAATGTTCTTCATTAGCATATAATCATGTGCTGCAACATATAATAAATGGTTAGCAAATTAAAATAAAAAAAAATAATAACTTTTTCATAAGTTTACAAGCTTACAACATCATTCCCTGTAATCTATTTATTCATCTTTCCTGTTCTTGTTAGTCTCTGTCAACTGACCTTATTATTGAGTAACAATATCCAGCTTTGCTTTCAAACAAATTCCAATTCAGATAACTAAATTGGTAACAAAGCTGTGAGAATTGTCTCGTAATCATCATAAACACACAAAAAATGTCATTACTTGTGAATTGATTAAAGAAATCTGTAGTCTTAAAACTTTGGCCAATCTTCTTGAATGCGTTATAAAAAATTGTGCCAAATTGAGGCTGCGACATCGTTAGTTTTAAGCCCAATTTGATGATGGGGAGGCGGAGGGACGACCACACCTTTTGCTAGTTCGCTGACATATTCAGACAAGATGATCTGGCAAAAAGGCCAAGAACGCCTTCAAATTAACTCCCCGACTGCTGTCAAGACACCATAACGAGCCTATTTGCAATGCTGCCCCAGAGTCTAGCCCCATCACCATTGGGGCAGCTGCCCCATGCCTCATGCCCCATGCCTCCTGCCACCTGCAGCTTGCGTAATATTTATGTAAATTTCGCCCCGACTGGCGCAAAAATTGAAAGGCGTAATGGTTTGTTGCGCTGCCTACTTTGCATATGACTCCGTAACGCTTCTTGCCCCTTCCCACCGCCTCATTTGTTGTTGTTACCCTTCGCTTGGATTCTGGGTGTGTCTATTGTGTGTGTGTGCATTTGGAAATTGTTCATTATAAATATACATACACACAGAATAAAGTATATTTAGTATACTAGCATACAAATGACATCAGGCATATTAGGCGCTATAATCGAGTGGAAGAGAATTATTTTGTGTGAACTAATTGCATTAGTGACATTCAATTTGACGCCAGAGCAAAAGTAGAAACAGCGCTAAACGGCAATTGTCACAGAGCAAGGAAAGGGACAGCGACAGTGAGAGAGAAAGAGAAAGACAGAGAAACCTCAACGCCATGAGCTAATGTTACTCGTATTTTATTTTAGTTAATATTTCGTAGTATCAGTTTCAGTTTCAGTTTCCGTTTTAGCTTTTCCTGCACCCACCATACATAACATATATTGTTTATTTTGTGCTCTACGCTTTGTGCTGCCTACTTCCAGGCGCAGTGAAGCAAAACCTGCGCCTGAATCTGATTTGGGATACGGTTTTCCTGACCCAAACTCGGGTCCACTGTGTACCGCTTGGGCAATCATGTGAATCGAGCTCCTTATAATTTGCACAACTATGCGAGTCACTAAATTTACGCGACGTGTGTTTCATATTAGAAAACGAAAAGTCACTTCTCTCTATCTCTCTCTCTCTTTTTGCCCTACCTCTTCCTCTGTCAAATTTCATCTAGTTTCAATACTTAGAATACACTTTAATTTGATGTTTGCCATAAATTCTTATACAGCTATGAACATCACGGACCATGAAACAATGTACTCAGCTATTGATTCTAAGCAGTTTCCGTTTGAGGATTAGATTTAAAATTTGTTAAATTATTCCTACTAAAAGAAGAAATCTTTTCATAAAACAAATTTGCAAAATGTGCTTTTTATAAACACACTATGTATATGGCAATCAAGTAAAATATTATTCGATATTTCAGGAAAAAGATAAAGTTATCTAAGATTTAAAAAAAAAACAAATTTGATACGCATTTGATATCAGCTCTTTACAAATATTTACCCAAAGTAATAATAGAGTTATTTTCCCAATTAAAATCAAATTTTGATTTCATATATTGCCAATCACAATTGTGTGTTCACTTTTTCAGCAAAACGAAATATGTGTGGTCTGTGTTAATGTGTGTGACGGTGTGTGTGTTTGTTTGGTTTGGTTTGAAAATGAAATAATCTTACGTGTCGTTGACACATTTTTGGTTGATGCCAAAATGTGTTGGGCACTTGGTTTCCTGTTGAATTTGCTTACCTGCAAACGTGGCCAGGTCCAGGTGCAAACAGACAGAGGCGTGGCAGAGAGAAAGAGAACAGAACAGAATGTGTAGGTGTAAATTAAGTTGTTCTATCAACAAATGATTTAGATATACAAACATAAGATTTATATATACAGTATACGTACAGTATACACATACATTTACATAAGTAACTATGTACATTTATCTCTAGCTAAAGCAATTTAAATACGAAATGAAACTCAAAGGCGCAAAACATTTTGTGGCAAGCTGTGGCTGCTTTTTAAGTCAAATGCAATTAGTTAACGGATTTTAGACACATAGTTGGTACGAATACAAGTGGTATATATGTACATCTATCTCTATCTCTATCTCGTCCTTTTTTCTTTTCTGTTTTCTCTGTTTTCTCTGTTCGTTCAGTGGTTGTGGGTGGCTCACCTGATGTCCGGAGCATATGGAACCATTGGGCACACGCACACGAAATGGACTATGCACGGGGCAGGAGGTGCGCGGTCCCCAGCGCGACGAGGCCGCCTGCTGCAAGGACAGCGCCGAGCTACAGGGATTGAACAGCGCCGGTGGCGGGGGGCAGGGCGGCGCTGACATGCTAAGTGAACTGAGACCGCTCATGCTGCGGCAATGTCCCGACAGCATGGCAACATCAGCAGCCGAACATTGGGCAATGGGTATGACCTGGCCACTGCTGCCGACACCGCTGCCGCTCATGCCGCTGCTGCCACTGCTGCCGCCACCACCGCCGCCCAAGAGAGACATGTGCGAGCCACAGCCACCGGACATCAACGATTGTGATGTTAGCCCATGATGCTGGCACATGCCGACGCCGCCAGATGGTGTCACGCCCGCTCCTGCTCCTCCTGACCATTGGCCACTCGACGCTCCTGATCCTGATGCACCTGCTCCTCCACCCGATGCTGCCGCTGCTGCTGCCGCCGCTGCCGCCGCCGCTGCCTGTGTGTCACCGCCTCCGCCGCCGCCACAGTAGTGATCCACGGTAAAACTGTCTTGGCTACCAGAGCATTGTAATCGATGCGGTGGCGGTGGCGAGGATTGGCGCGAATAAATGTTGTTGTCTCTGTTCCGTGGATAACTTGTTTAGTCTGCTGATATGCTGCCTCTTAATGCTGCAGTTGCTGTTGTAGCTGTTGTAGCTGTTGTAGTTGTGGTTGTGATGCTTGTGGATGTTGTTGATTTTTCAGTGGCATCTCGTGCGCTTTTGTTTCAGTTATCTGTATCTCTCTGTACTTCTCTTTATTCTCAGTTGGCGTTTAATCACAGCCTTAACTAACAACAAACAAACTACAACAAATTTAACTATCAACAACTATTTATATGTATATGAGACTGTGACTGACACTGTGCTTCTGGTTTATGGATACGCCTTAAGATTACAACAACAATTGAAGCATGTATGCATTTTCCTGATGTTGTTGTTGCTCGTGCATTGGTTGCATTTAAATTCTGTTGCTATCACTGCACACGCACATGTGCATATATACATAGATATATATGAATGAACTATATATATTTTGTATTTTTTGTAATAACTTATATGCGCTATAACTCTGCCTCGGTAACGTCGTGTCGTATTTCTTTAGTTTTGCAAAATTATTGTTTCCTTTAATTGATTTATGTTGTGCCATTTATTTTCCCTTGGTTTGTTTGTGCAGTGTTTGTTTCTTTAATTCATATTTTTATTTTTTGTTCGTTTTATTCGATTAATTTAAATGCTTGACTTTAGTATTTGTTCATCACAATTGTATTTATTATATTTATTTAATTGCTGTGTTTAGTTGTATTAATGTTTATGTTATTTAAATTTCACTATTTAGTTTTGTTTGAATTTAGTTTGAAATTTTTGGTAATTTTGTTTATAGCATGCGAGTTCTGCAAAAGAAAATTGTTGAGAAGCCCAAAATTAAACGAAATCTATTGAGGGTTTCTTGAATGGACAGTGTGTGGTAGGAAGAAATCTATTTAGTTAAGCTACAATTAATTAATTGGGTTAAGGGCTCAGCACAGCAACTGAAGGGGTGTTTTTGTTAAGGGGTTTCGATGAATAAAGCCAAATAATCGTAAAATTAAATAAATATTTAAAAATTGTGCAAAGTTTCATTTAAATTTTAATTAAAGCAAAAGGAACCAACGAACTGCCCCGCAAGCAAAAATATAATTTTATGCGACAAACTTTGCTCGAAAGATAAGAAACAAAAAAAATACCCTTGGGATGAGCGGTATCTAAATTGGTCCAGTGGCCAGCAAAAACCGTTTGGGGAAAAAACAGAAAGGCCCAAAAAGAAAACAGTGAAATAGTCAAAACAAAAAGAAATTTGGAAATTGTAAACTGGGCCAATAAGAGCACAGACTCAAGTGACGATTCCCCGGCGACTATCTAATAACGAGACTGTTTATGCTAAATAGTTTTGAGTTGAAAATTCAAAAGGACAACCAAAGGAATGTCGAATTAAATTAAAAGCGAATTGTGAATGCTTAAATAATATGTTTATAAATGTGTATCCTTATTTAGGCTGAAAGCCAGATAACCTGATACATATTAGAGGGACACAGACAAAGGTGCTGAAATGTTTGTTTCGCCGGCATCCGTTGCCACATTTTAAGAATGCTAATGTGACCCCGTCGCTTCCGCAGCATAATTGAATGAGAACGTGCCGAGCTTTTCACTGGTCCCTCAACCCAAAACCAGTTCCTACTCCTGAGCCTCAGAATCAGCATTAGCCTCAGCTTCAGTGTCGGTCTCGGTCTTGGTCTTGGTCTGAGCCTGGGGAGCAGGATATGCGCAACCAACAGAGAAAACTTTGCAGCGCAACATACGCGAATAAAATAACCAAATTCAATTCATAAAATATTCACAAAAAAAAAAAAAGAAAACAAGAAACCAACAACATAAAGATGAGCAAAATGTACAGAAATGTTCATACAGAACAAACGAAGCTAACCAAAAGAACACAGAATGTTGCTGAAGTCTAGTAGGTACGTGTATGTGTATATATGTGTGTGTATATAGATGGAGCAAGTCTGAATCTGATGTCTAAAGCAATGTTGGTGTGTGTGTATGTGTGTGTGTGTGTGTGTGTGTGTGGGCGGGTATTGCAGTTGGGCTGGGGCCAAGTAAATGATACCAAACATTTTCTCTGTATTGGTGCAATGCTCTTTTTGACAGTGTGTCTGTGTGTGTGTGTGCGTTTGTGTGTATACACACACATTTTTTGATAAGGCAAACGTAGACGGAAATGGCATAGGAAACGGAGGCTGGCTATCGAGGCAAAGTAAGGTAAGGTAAGGTAAAGTAAGGTAAAGAGAGTGGAAGAGGAAGAGGAGAGAGAAGAGAGGTTGCTGTGCTTGAGCCAAGGCAGTGAAGTGTACTAAATTTGTGGAGTGTAGATAGATGAGATGGTATTCTATATGGCGTGGTGGGTGGTGGTTGGTGGGTGGCTGGCTGGCGTTGGGGACAACTAGAGGGGTCGGGGTCATCAGGTGTAACGGGGGTTGCTGCTTTTTTGCCGTCTCATACTTACTGCAAAGTTGTTCTTGTAGCAGTTGTTGTTGTTGTTCTTGCTGTTGCTGTTTTGATGTGGTTGCCTTTTGTTGTGCGTATCTAACTCGTTGTTGTATTGTGGTTATTGCTGTTATTTAATTTTATTATAAGCATTTGCAGCTGTTGTTGTTGTTGTTGCTGTTGTCTCTGAGAGTCAAAATCGATAATGGAATTATACGAATCCTTTTTCTGATTGTTTTCTTAATGCTTTTTTTTTTTTTTTTTTTTTTTTTGGCACAGTCAAAGCACTCGCTGCAATCGTAGACCATAAATGAATAAGCCAGCTGTCACAGTTTTATTCAATTTACACAAACCAAACACATAGACACACACACACACACACATACACAGACAGGGGCGAGAAGATAAACACGAAGCGTGAAATCAAATTAATTTAATTCAATTTGCAGCGCGTTCGTTTGTCGTTTGCCAAATCATTGATAATAATTTTGGCCAAATCGATGTTGAAATGCGGTTGCTTAACTGTTGGTTGTTCGATTGCTCGGCTGGTTGCCCTCGACAGGCAATCGAAACTGGAGACACAGCGGTTGTTGCTTCGCACGAAGGCGACGCCGTCAATGACAACCGACAATGGACAACCGACAACAACAAGCGACAACGACAACCGACAACCGACATTCGACATTCGACAACCGACAACGAGACCGACAGCGATACGAGAGCAACTTGCAGCTCGTGTGTCAGCAGAGATGCGAATGAGTGAGATTCGTGCTCATCGTACGAACAACTCCCACATACACACACAGAAATGTACGGCTCCGATTTCTGGCAATCGCTGTGGCTCTGACTCTGACTCTGGCTCTGACTCCGGCTCCTGCTCCTGCTCTTCCGTTGCTGCTGCTCGAACCAAGCTGACAATATGCAAAAAATCAGCAGCAAGCAGCGAGCTTAAATTCAATGGCATGAAAAAGTCGCCATAGGGCCGGGTATATGTGTGAGTACGCGATTGTGTCTGTGTGCGTGCGTGCGTGTGTGTGTGTGTGTGTGTGCGTGCCTTGACAGCGATTTGCCTTGAGTTGATTTTTATTTTCTACTTGTTTGTGTGTGTGTGTGTTTTTTTAGCATGTGGCGTGTAAAAATCAATTTGAGTTCTAACTTTTTCTTTAGCCTCTTTGGCTTTTTAGCTTTTTTTGCCAATGGCCACAACAAATTTCACTGCCTACTTTTGTGCGCCAGCAGTTGAATAACTATTTCTTTGCTGGGCCCCAAAAGTTTTCGTGCACTTGCTTTTGAAATTAAAAAGTTTTTGTTCGCTTGTTTTTCGTGCACTCATTTCAGCCTCATAGCTTCACAGTTCTTTGGCTATTTTTTTTTTATTATATATATATATAATTTTTTTTTTTTTAATTTACACTGGCTTACGCCGTATGGCAGCAGCGAGGACGACAACAACAACGACGACGAGGATGAGCCCGATATGTGGCCCACACTCACTTTACGTTTATTTTGCGTGCATGTGTGTGTCTGTGTGTGTGTGTGTTTGTGTGTGTGCAGCAGCCGTCGTCGTTGTTGAAGCGCTGCCCGTACTAAGTGCTGCTGCTTTTGATGCTGCTGTTGCTGCTGCTGCCGCTGTTGTTGCTGTTGCTGTTGCTGTGTACCCGTCCTATCCAGGCAAGGGCTCGCGTTATACTGCCACAGTTCCAGCCAGCAAGGTGCACAATTATAGACTAAACTGTGAGTTATCAGCAGCAGTCAAACAATGCTGCTACTCTGCTTAGCTCTCTCAGCTGAATGCAGCAGCCAACGCCAGCGTCAGCAGCAGCAGCAGCAGCAACAGCAGCATCAGCAGCATCAGCAGCTTTTCACCTAGCAATCAATTTCCGGTGCAGATGGCAAGTTTATGTTCGCATTGAATGCGTGCGAGCGAGATGACTGTAGTGCTAAATTTAAAGCTGCCTTTTGTGGGTGGCTCAATGGCTGACTGTCCGCCCGCTTCCCCTCTTCTCCTCTTGCCATGTGCTGTCCCTTCTGCCTGTTGGCATGATGTTTGGGATGTTGCTGCTGAATCTGTGCAGGATTCTGTGTAGCACATGCGCATTGACTTTACAGTGTGTCACGAAGAGGGCGAAAATTTAGGCTGGCCAAGCGGTTTCTTACTACAGCCATGCGCTGCCGACGCGACGCGACGTCGCAGTCAACGCTAGCGTCGACAGCGCTGCTATTTGTCTAGCAGGAGCAAGTAACGTGAAGGGCTTGCAAAAATATTCGTAATTTATGGCGCAATGTCTGCGCCACGTAGTCGTTAACCCAATCATCACCGGCGTTGCCCCGTCATCATCAACATCAGCATCATCATTGTCATCATCATAATCATCATTATTATCATCAACGAGTTGCTGCTGCTACTGCTGTAAGTTGCTGCGGTCGCATTGCTAAATCATGCCAACGGCCATAGTCCAAACTAAAGTAGGTGACTTGTGTCCACACACACACACAGATAGAGAGAGAGAGAGAGAGTGGAAGAGAGAGAGAGAGGGACACGGACACTGACAGAGATAACTATGCCCACTTCTTATTTGACAACCGCATGCGGGCTCTCGCAAAGGAATCATGGCCAAAAGGAAAGAATTCTGAAGCCACAACCTAATTACTTGTGGTAAGCTCTGCCAATGTTGCCGAGGAATGTGCAAACATTTACTGCCAGATAGGCAGTCGTGCCGAGCAGTAACATCCCAGCCCAGAGTTATGAGCTATGGAATCTGTGCTGAAGCACAGCAAATAATTATGAAATGTTTGTGTACAGGCTCAGACAGACAATCGATTGATTTACAAGGACAATGGTGTTCATAACACAGCAGTGGCCTCTCTGTTTGCCTCTGCCACACGGGCACCCCGCCATTCAACACTCACACACTCACACACACAAAAGCACACACTCAGACACACAGATACACGCAAATACTGTCACGTTTAATGCGCAACATAACAGGCTTTTAATTAATGCACAATAAAGTGCACGGCGTGCTACAATCCCGTCAAGTGGTACAACAAATCGGAATACATTTCGCCCAAGGCTCACTGTAGAACAGTGGAGCATCGCTCGACCAAGGCGGCCAAGGCAGCCAAAGCATTCAGGCAGCAGGCCCATAGTGTAGGTCAAGGACTGAACAGATGTAATGGCTGTGGATGGCTTCGGGTATTGGCCAATAAACTATTAACATAAAGCTGTTCATGTCGTTTTGGTCAAAGACCAATTTGCTAACGAATGTCATTTCATCACACTGTCAATAGAATTTATTCGCTGCCAAAAGTAACAACAACAACCACAACAAAAACACACTGCACACTTTAGACATTCCGACGTTTATATCTGGTGCTTGTGTGCGCGAGTGTGTGTGTGGCCAAAAGAGGTATACTTAATGTGTCAGTGGGCCGGATCTGGTTTGGTCGGACCGGTCCGGACCCGGCCGGAACGGTACATGACGAGTGTCCGGGCCAATTGTCGACAGGTATGGTAGTTTGTGGGTTTGGCAGTTAGCCTGCATGCTTGTTGACACGTTTAAGTGTTGACTCACACAGGCACACATATATACATATATATAGGAACACTCGTAAATAATTTTTCGATTGTTTGCACTGGTGCGCATTTCTTTTGCCAAATCACAAACAAGTCAAAGTTACATCGAGCATTGTTACTTAGCCTACGTTGCTGCAGGGCCAAAGGGCCGAGACAGTCAAGTTGAATAAATGCAAATTCGATGGCCATTTGTAAATTGATACTGACATCAAGAAATGCCTGTGTCTAAATATTATTTATGGATGAATCGAAATATCCTAAATATCTCGCCATGTTTCTGACAATCGAACTTTTTCCTTTAAGAACTCAATTAAATAATTAAGGAACATCATGGCTATGTCCAGTTTACGTCTCAGTTAACTAACAGAAAGATATTTTAGCTAAAATTTTTAGAAAATAATGTCAAACTCAAAAGCAGCTCTCAATTGAAATGTGACTGGAAAAACAGAACCTCGAGTTTGAAATTCCAATTCAAAGCCAATTACGTTACGGCATGTCCTACAAATTTTAATAAAGCCAAAAGCAAAGTACCAGCAATGTTCCTCACAAAAAGATTTGATTAAATTCTAAATTTATTGAATTCAATTATATACATTTTAAGCTTAATAAATTGGGCATAAAATACAATCTTTATGAAGTTTTTTATTGTATAAAATATGCAAATAAATAATTATTTTGTTGAGGGACCAAAATTTATGTGTATCTAAAGCTATAGAACTTTTTTCAAGAACACTTTTTGTTGAATACGTTTTAAATTATAGTATGTTAAAGTCGAGCATTCTTCAGTTATTTGCTTTCATGTTAGTTACATTCATGCTATTCTCCTGTTTGCTTCTATTCTGTTTCTGATTTGAAACCCCTTGGGGCTGATTTGCCGACATTTTCAACATTGCACTCCATTTTTTTTACTTCACTTTACTCGAAGATTATATCTCTAAACCAGTAACCAAGGAGAGCTGAAAATGGTGTGGAAAGCTCGAAGCAATTTGTTCTCGAGAATATATCTAATGCTGGACATTGCTGGAGTTTACTCATACAACAGAATTGTATTGAAATCAATTCCAACTATTTATTTGCCATTGTTTTCTTTAGCTTAATTTATGTAAATAACGATGTTAATTGCATAAATGAATGCAAACTTTAAATCAAAACCATAAATACAAATCCAGTATCATGCTTCTTAACTTATTGTAGAGGGAAAGAAATTGCCGTTTTATTCAATTAAATACCAAAGCTAAACTTTAGATTGATAGACATCTGAAACCATCGGAATAGGCTGTTAATTCTTCCTTGTTAACTCGTTGATGAATAACAACTTTATTGATTAAATATATCTGTCTAATATTTACCATTGTTTTCTACGTTGATGAACAGAATGCTATTCAGTTGATTATTAAGTTGATATATTCGTATATAAGCAGTTATTTTATACCCATTTCACTTTGAAAAGCTTTGGTGTGTATTTTACAGTATTCTAAGTCAACAGTCAAGTTTTCCATTTGAAACTTTTCTTAGTAAGTACTTAAAGATAAAAGGTAAAGCGCATTTTCCATTCAATTATGTTAAGTTCAACTTGTTGTAAGTTTACAGATGTTGTTTTCATAACCTTTGACAAACGGATTAAGCATCTTAATAGAATTCTGTGAATTCACAACACAGCTTAGACATGGATATTATCAAGAGCCACTATGAAGTATGTGGGGGGAGGAAATGATTTACCTGATGGTGCAGGTTGTTGTAGTATCGCGTTATGTGGGGGGGCAGATATTCAGCGGTCTCTAGGCCAATCCATTGAAATACGCTTAGATGTGGGTGTGTCGATGTTGTTGTTGTTGTCGTTGTGGCCGTTGTGGATGTGCTGTCACAGCAACAACAACAAGTATCCTCCTCCTCCAGGACCTCGTCCGCCATTCAAAACTTCTATGCTAATTTCGTTAGCTTTTGTCGATTTTGGCCGTTTTATAATTTGTTCGCTTTCATTTTTTATAGTGGCACACATTTGAATTTAAATTGAGTTATAGACGCATAGACAACAGGCGAGACGACATCAGAAAAACAACACTTTGTTGTGCTGCCAATTTATGAGCAGCGCCACAGCGCGGCACCAACGCCACATGGCGTCGGTCGAGGGTGCGACGTTGCCAATGACAGCGGTTGCCCTTTTGTCAATTGCTCCCATGTGGGTTTTGCCGCCAAACACGTGCCTGTAAACTTGGCTATGCTTGGGCCTATACCCTCTGCCTATGGCTCTGTTGACGTGGCTGTAACTGTGACTGTGGCTGTGGCTGTCGTGCTCCTGTTCGCTAGAGGTTACTGCGGAAATTCGCGCGTAATTGGCACACTGGCACGACACTACACACTCCAGAGACAACTTCGCGTTCGCATTCGCGTCCGTATCCGCATCAACATTCGCGTCCCGTTAATTGGGTCAAGCGAGAGAGCGAGGGAGCGGTGCGGAGAAAGGAGCACGGTAGGCAGTGAGTCACTTGAGAAATAGACTCGAGTCAACTTAACTTGACTTGACGAAGGTTTCACCGCACTATTCCCAGAGCTTTGTTTAGCCAGCTGTCAACCCTATTTGGGCGGTTAAGACTCAGCCGGAGACGCAGACGGAGACGTCGCAGTCGCTGTCGCGAAATCGCTCGTTAGGCGCCTGTTTCACACATCACTTGGCAAGTGTCAAATAAATCCAACTCGAGGCTGGCGATGTTGTCGTCGTTCCCTTGCGGCGACTGCGCCGCAAACTAAACTGAAATGTGTGCGCGCTTTTTGTTTAAGTCAATCACGGATGCTCGGTTGGATTGTGCAACGCATACACACACACACACACACACACACATTATCATACCAACATGAATACATAAGTATGTACATGTATTTTACATTTGCCCCTGCAGCAGCACTTTTGCCAAACGTTTGCGCTCGCTGCACTTTGCAGATTGCAAGAGACAACAAGGCAGAGAGAGAGAAAGAGAAAGAGAGAGTGGAAGAGTGAAAGCGAGCGAGAGAGGAAGCGAGTGAGATTTGCAGCGAATGCATGGACTGCGGCCTAGGTCCTTATAATAGTTGTTGTTTTAACTAACGCCTCTACTCAACACCCAAGCACGCTCTACACCCTTTCTAACCCTCTCGCTCTCTGTCTCCCTCTCTCTCTATCGCTCTCTCCCTCTCTCTCTCTCTGTACCCGCTGGCACTTCGCTCGGCCGATATGTACACAGCATTAACACATTCGCTCATTGCTAGCTGAGCCTGCGTTTTGTGCAGTTGTTCATATCGTCTGTCATTTATATCCATCATCTCATTTCTTTTTTTATGAATATTTTTCAGATTTTTATTTTCTTTCTTGCCATGAATTTATGAAAATAAGTTGCTGGCACCCGAGCACAGTTTGCGTCACAAACAAAGCGGTTGATAGACAGTTGGACAATCGGACAACGAATCGTAAGGCGAATGAAAGTGTACGATTTGTGAGCTTGGCAGAGAAATACCCTATATTTATCGATCAGGCATTTTTCACATCTAATATCAGCTTCATTTTTGATTTGAAAATTTAGGAACATTTTTTTACTTATTATAAATACTAAATCTAAGATCAATTTTGCTAGCTCTCAAGAATGGAGTTCTTAAACAATCGTCAAAGTTGTTTAACTGAATACGACTTGTATTCTGCTTTTTCCGCCTTTTAATTCCTACGTTCTAAAATTATTTACAATTGAGGACTGTAAGAAAAAACCCCAAGGACATTAACAGAGTAACAGCTATAAACCATTGCTTATTAAATATACATCGAAATTTCTGAAAGCCTTGCAGCTGTTATCATTCACTCAGCCTATTTAACTAGAAATATCAATAAAACCTTTGAGAGATAACTGAAATAATAAGCTAACTAATTCATTGTATCACAAATATATCAATATTATTATTGCGTATTGGACAGGATTTTATATTTGTAAAGCCGGTTAAGCCCTATTAACAGACTATTGGTACAGGGTGTAGCAAGAATAAAGTCCTGCCGCCCAGCAGCAAAAAGTATAGTCTGCTTCAAGGAGCAATTAACGGCAGAAGATGGCACAGAGTTATGGCGTTCATATCACATACAGCCAGGCTCGCTGCAAGGAAAACGAGGTTATACTCTATTGAATAGTTGGACACACACACGCCATCAAGTCGAAATTATTATATTATTACTATTACTGAAATTATTACTATGGTTATTTGATATCATTTTATTATTATTTATAGTTTCTGTAGCATTTCGACGAGAGACTTTGTCAATAAAATCTTATAAAACTTTGTTTTGCATTTGATTTTACATTAAAATTGCAATCAGGTCTATGGTGAAACAATAATAGAAAATATGTACAATATTTTCATCTGCTCAGCAACTAGACGGCTTTCAGGTAAGTGTATTTTAACTTCGTCCATATATCAACGGCTTAGGTAGGTCATTTTACTTTTGTTTTTTTGCGCATTCGTTAAATGTTTTTCTGTCCCTTTAGTGCTTGCCCGTTGGTCTGTTCCAAATCTGTGGGCCACACGCCGGCGACGACGACAGCAACGGCACTTGAGTTGTGTAGCATACTTTTCTGCGCAAAAAGCCTTTGGGGAAGTGCCCGAGGTGCGGCTGCAGAAGCTTCTGTTGGAGCTGTTGAGCCAGCAGCAGGGGCAGCAAAGTCCGAATTTCATTTAGGTTTATTCTGATTAAATTGTTTGTATTTTGGTTGCATTAGCAGGCGCGGTTTGTTTATACAACGAGTATATAGAATGTTATACTACTATGTATTCGTGGGTTTGAGTCTGGTTGTGTGTCACTGTTTGAACGAAGGATTAGTGCCTGTGTTAGGCAGCAGCAGCACTGAGGGAGTTCCTCGTGGTGGTTGTACATGTGCAAGTTTGTGTGCGTGCAAATGCTTGTTTGCTGCCACTAAATACATTTCAAATTTGTTTTGGCTTATGCTAAAACCAAACTGTAGAGTAGACCACAGATTGATATGACCACATGACCAGCAGTTACTGATTGTTCGCACAACAAACGAAGCTTGAAGCACGGAACGTATGGGTAATGCAACAATATATACAATCGTGTGCTTGAGCTGACAGCTTGCCACAAAATAATGCCACAAATATATACAAACTTTACACTGTACACACAATAAATACAATAAAATGCCACTCACCTGCAAGTGCGGTGCGGCAAGGAGCTGCATCAGCTCATCCTTGGCATACTTATTGCCCGCACCCACGCCCACCGATGACAACAGCTCCAGGACATCGCGACTGCGCGCAACAGCCTCGGCAGTGGGCGCCCGTCCATTGGTCGTGATAACCGTTGAGCCAATGCGATCAAAAAGCTGCAGAAACTGTTGCAGGCGACCATCTCGCAGCATGTCGCGCAGCACATCCGCATCAACGTGCGCATCCTGCAGAGAATAAATGTCGTCGAGACAGTCGAGTATTCGCTGCACCGCCTCAATGCCCGCCTCCTCGTCGGCCCATTCGTCCGGTGCACCTGCAATTGGCACTGCAACATTAAAATCACTTTTTAAACAGGTTGCTTAATTGTGTGATTCAATATTGACTTACTATCCGCATCACTGGCATACAGTGGATCCATGTTGGTGCCACCGGCAATGGCCTGCACGGCACCCTTGAGCTTGCGTCGCGCATTGTAGCGCTTCAATTCCTCAACTGTATCCGCCAGATGAGCTCGCTGCAATTTGTCGCGATCGCGTATCCAGGGATGCTCTAGCACCTCGGTTATTGATAGTCTGTGATGTGGATTGGCCGCCAGCATTTTCATGACTAAATCTTTAGCATTGGCCGAAATTGATTTCCACTCTGGCGCCTCAAACTGCAAATTAAGATAAAATTAATTAGACTTCATTTAATTAAAATTACGACTATGTCCACTCACCGAAAGCCTTCCACGTGCTATTGACTGTTGCAATCGGACGCCGGACCCTAAGAAGGGCAGCCTTCCCGACAGCAGGACGTGCAACATGACGCCAGCACCCCAGACATCGCAGCCCTTGCCGTACAGACGCCTGGTCACCACTTCCGGCGCCATATAGTGCGGACAGCCCACGCGTCCATGTGTTTCTATGGTTTCGCGAGTTCCCGGCAACTGAATCGCCGAACCGAAGCCACCCAATTTCACTGGCGCCGAATTGTCCACTGTGGCGAGCAGTGCACAGGCTGGTCGCACATCCCTATGCAGTATATCGTTCTCATGACAATAGCGCAGTGCCTCCAGTATTTGCCGCATATAGTGGCTATTAGCAAAAACAAGAACAAAAGACAAACAATTCAATTATGCACGACTCTTAAAAGCAAACTCCTAATTAGAATTTGTATTTGTTTTTTTTTACCCTTTTATCACACATCAATTTAGGTCGACTAATTGGAGTTTTACAAAATACAATTACTAAACATTCTGCTTTTCATTAGTCAAGAGTAAAATTCAGACTATGTTGCACACGCCAAGCGAAAAGTTAATACTAAAAGTGATAGAAACAAATTTTTTTTTTGTGAAATTAACGACTGCTTATCCTTACCCCTGAAGAACTATTGAATGATTAAATTTTTAACACTTACTTGAAAGACAATTATAGACAGTTTGCACTTATACTTATTATTATAATCTAATAATGCTAAAATAAATAAATAATACCATTTTGCTTTAAATAATTAATATTACTTTTCACTTTCTCCCTAAGAGCATTCTCTAAAATTTAATTTTTAAGAGAATGAGCACTATAACTATTGTTTTAAGAAGTTGCTTTTGTTGTCTAAGGAAGAAGTTAAGTATAAACTGAAGTTGGTGTCTCTCATCTCTCTAAAAAGAGAGTATGAACAGCGTCTAAGCGATATTAAATATTTAAATATGTTGGAGAACTCTTCCAAAGAAGCTGAGGGGTTGTTAAAAAGACTATTTTAAAGCAAATAAGCAAGACTATTTACACACAAAATGTCATCATGTTGAAAGTTAGTTTTAAAGAGCTTTAAGGAAATTGCTGACTTTTTCTACAGCATAAATTCAAGATCATGTATGTATGATTTCCACTTGTAAATATAATACTCGGCAATTGAATAGATAACTTAATGTGAGTAAATACTTATGTACAATATAAATAGCTAAGCTGACATTCTGTTGTCTTGCTACAACTAGTTCCTAATTGGCTTCGCTTTAGATATGTTCAATTTTTATCAATTGAGGTATGCTTGCATTCTCGTGCACAAAGGGCTAACTTAAAAAAAAGAAATAATAAAATATTATGCATTATAATAGCATCGTAATTGGCAATGTTTCCATGCTTACCAAGCCACCGCCTCGCTGTAGACAAAACCTGCAACGGCGCGTCGCACAACCTCAAAGCACAAATCGGAGCCTTCCATGCTGCAAGTGAAGTAAGAAAATATTTAAGTGGCCTAAATACAATTGCACATATATACATATAAGATGGAAATGTGTATCTGTAGGTGTGAGTGTGAGTGTGTCGTGTGTGGGTGTTTGTGGGTGTGGACGTCTTGCTTACAATTCAAAGACCATGTAGAGCATGCCCTCGGAACTGTAGGTTTCCAGCAGCTCGACGATGTGCGGATGTTTTAGCATGTGACATATTGTGGCTTCGCGTTTCAGATCTGTAATGGCGCGCAATTAGTAGATATTTGAATGAGTAACATTTATATGGGCTCCCAGCTCCATTCCCCAACCCCAAAGTAAAGATAACGCCCCCAAGTCTAGCACCAGCTGGCAAAGAGCTCCAATGGATTTGGAAGGCGACTTATGTGCCTGCCATGTATCATTTAGTCAATACCCAAGTCAGGACAGCGCTGCACTTTGAGCAATTTCTTTTTAATTGGCCAATAGACCAGTTGTAACTGGAGCTGTCCTGTCCTGTCATGTCCTGGTCGAAGGGCACGTGCTAAATTTGCCATGTTCTTGCCACACAATTAGCAGCAACAAATTTCATATAATTTGGTTTAGATTAATTATAATTTATTCACTCATCGTACTTGACGGGGGAACGGCGTTTGGAGCAAGGTCAACTTTGAAACTTACCAGCTGTGCTCAGTCCTGGACTAGCCGTAAACTTGGCCACATCAACGATTTTGACAGCGAATTGCTGGTTCGACTCTCTGTGTATGCAGCGTCGCACAATTGAGAAGGGTCCCCTGCAAAAAGGTGTAATACAAAATATTTAATAAAAGTTATTTAACCGATTTCAACAGTTAACAGTGCAAATGTCCCTTTTGACCTTATCAAATAAGCCAAAAGGCTTGGTGTTGCTAGTTGTATGTCCAAAACCCAATGAGATTGTTGGGTAACTAACTCAAGTTGTCGAGAGGCGCATAAATATTAATGCATAATGTAAAAGTCGACACCAAAACTTGTTGGCCAACTTTTGAGGCTGGCCAAGGGACGGAAGAGCATACGAACGGATGTTGGCAATAGGAATGTGCTTCCATTACCAATTGTACCGTCGACAGATGATGATTTAGTGCGTAAAACGCATAATGAGATATGGACGTAACTTACTTGCCAATGACCTCGCAGAGCTCGTAAACATCGTCAAAGAGAATTTCGTCTTCGGTCATTTTGAATAATTGATGAATTAATGCCTGTGCCCGGCTGGCTCACTCAATTGCTTTCTGGAATATTGATGATCTGCACCCTGCACCCTGCACGGCTGCTGCTGCTCCTGCTTGGACTCCTCCGCCGCCTCCTCCTCCTCTCCAAAATACCTCAACGAACTTTAGTCTTTACTCTGAAGTTATAAGTTGTGAATGCTTGAGTGTGAATGTAAGTGTGAATGTTGTGAATGTTCTGTTGCTTCGTTGTTATTGATTGCGTTGTTCTTGTTATTGTTCTTGTTGCTGTTGTTGTAGCTGATGCTGCTCTGTTAAAGATTCATTTCGTCACATGTAACTGAAAAATGACACAAGAAAGTTGTTAATGTAATAATGCAGTCTGTGTCGAAAAATAAACGGAAATCGAAATGGGCATTCATTAGAAGAGAAGAATCGGGGGAACAGGGGAAGACCATTCACTATGATGATGTGTCAATCACAGGTGGCTCTGGAGTGTCCCAGAGATACCCAAATCAATTACAGCCACAAAATTCACTAAAATGAGCCTATTGGGCTCCGTTCGCTTCAATTCGAACCAAAAAGGAATGTTTCACTGTCAGCAGCCTGAACAACTCAACGAGCATCGTCAACCGATTTGAATTTTCGAACGGAAATGATTTCCTGTGGTCTGCAACTTGAACCGCCCCAACCAACACAGCAAAAAAAAAAAAGGTAAACAAGGCACTCTGTCAGTGTTACACTGTCCAACACAGTTGCGGACTTTAGTTAAACAATAGCTGCTAAATGGTGCCCATGTTTTCCTTTCATTCTATCGTTCTCTCTTTTTGGCACGCCAATAGCGTGTAATAGTTGTTGTTCTCGTATTTTATATTATGAGCAGAGCACACTTGAAGTCGAAACACAGTTTTTGATGGTACTCCAAACTGCGAACAGGAGAGCGAACGCAAGAGAGCACTAGCAAGAGCGAGTGCCGACAATGAAGAGAGAACGCAGGCGCAAAGCGAAGTTTGTGTAAAAATCCCAATTGGAATCTCGTAATAAAAATATAAATCCTTGCTGGGACTAGTTATTTGCGACTGCATGGGATACACAGATATTTTCATATGCAACAATTTATGATGCACACACTTGGGTTGCATGTTATATACTATGTATACACAATGGGGCAGGATCAGCTAAAGGAAGGACACACATTCATATTTAATGCAGAGCGCACAATGGGCGCGGTATGGCTCGGGGCTTGGAACTCGGTCTCAGTCTCGTGCGAAGGTTTTACCTTGCTCGTGTGCTTGTGCCGCTGTTGTAAAATTCCTTGACACTTTCAGCCAGGCGACCTTACCACATACTCACACTAGCACACAACACACATACACACACACACATACGGACAGATACAAGTACAAGGGAACTTTGCAGTTTGCTGCTCACTTGTAGTGACACAAGTGCCACCGCCTCACAATTAAGAAATTGATTCTTTGTCTAGTATTTTTACAAAGGATTTGCATTGCTCCCCCTCTCCCACTCACTGACATCCAACAACTGATAAGCACACAAACACAGTCACACACACCCACACACAGTTCGTGTTTTTTTTTTATATGTACAAACCCCTCGAATCGTAGCGCCGCACACCCGAATTTTTGCACAGAATTTTATATTTTGGCCTGAGACATGTCCAAAATTCACAACCCACAACCGCGTCGAGGTCAGACGACAGTTGTGCTCATACGATTTATATTGAAATTTATTTAAAATTGCTATTATTTTTTAATTTAACTTAAAACAAACACGGACCGTGAATTGATTGCATTCGTTCAGTTTTTAGAAACACCTTGCCACACGGCAGAAAAAAATTACAGTTAATTAAAAAGTCTGGCAGCCTTGAAATATGATCTAGATCATTTTCATTTCAATGCCTTTTTCCAAAAATGAGCTTTTTATTTATTTTCCTTAATTTGGACGCTAGAATTTTAAAAATAATTGCAGATATTTTGTTTAAATTTTGTCGAATTTCGGATATTTGTTTTAGAACTGATTCATACAACTTAGTGTGAACTAATCATCAGCAACTTAATTATTGAACTAAATGAATATACAATTAAACTTATTCAGCAAGGTGGCAGGCTTGACTTCCAAAAAGAAAATTACCGATGGCTTAAACTTCTGGCAACCTTGTGATTATTTAAATTATGCGCCCGCAATATTTTGCTTCGTTCAAGACAGATTGTGGCGGTCGCGCGATAGCTTTTGGATCAATTCGTTCGTTCATCAAAAATTATACTTAACTTAAATGAAATTAATAATGTCGCAAAAGCTCTTTTAAATTTAAATTAAAAAATATGCGCTTATCGAAATTTTTATCGATATAGAAGGTCAATATTTTCGAAAACGTTATGCCGAAAGCGATCTGTTTTCAACGATCTGGCAGCCTTATAGCCAGTTTCATTCGTATAACAGTTTATAGTGCGGTGAATTCAAAACGGAAGGTCAAATGAATTTTTTACTGAACAAATATACGTTTATATTATAAATTTAAAGCAAATTATTGTAAATTGTTAAGCAAGTTCAGTTGGTAATACATACCAACTTGGTATTGACATTTCAAACATACAAAATATTTAAATGTTTGTACAATTACATTTGCCTATTATTAATATTATTAATAACTAAGTAGTTTGCATATCCCCTGTGGGTATTATAGCAATAAAACAGTTAATAAACCCATTAGAAATTATTAAGACTTCAGAATTAATATGCCGGTCACAGAACCTCTCAGAAACCCACACACAATAGGTGCGTAATCTTTAAATCAACTGCCTCAACAAAACGAGGGACCGGGATCCCAAACATAAACATCATCAATTACACAAACCTCGAACGGCAACAACAACAGCAAGAACAACAACAATGAGGCAAGGGAGTCGTAGGTCGCAATGCAGTTGTTGTTGACTGCGTTGGTTGACAAAAGGAACAGGCAAAAAGAAAAAGGAACATTGAGGGACCGCAACGCAGCCACTCAGGTGAAATCAAAATCAAATTCAACGCCAACGAATTGTCGCCATCAGTTTCAGCTTCAGCGTCGGCGTCTGCGTCGGCGTCTACGTCTACGTCGGCTTTACATTGCCCCTCTCGCTCCCTCTGCTGCGATTTGCGATTGCATTTGCCGTTGTCGTTATTATTTGGACGCGTCGCGACTTGCGACTGTCGCGCTTAATGCGTGTGGATTGGACATGGACGAGAACGTGAACGTGAACGTGTAGGATTCGAATTGACATTATAAAAACTGGTTTGCTGCCAATACAATATATTGCCGGTTACGCGTCCTACGCAGCGGCGACGCAACGTCGACGTTGCCAGCGACGTTCCCTCTGCCTGCCCACTTGCACTTGTTGTTGTTTTTATTGCCTTTGCTTTTGTTGTTGTTGTTGTTGTTGTTGTTGTGTTAGCTAGCTCTAGGACATTACCTGTAACAAGCAAAGCAAAGCAAAACAAAAAGCGCGCCAAATGTGTAAAGGCAACTGCAGTTGTTGTTGTTATTGCTGCTGTTTGTTGATGCCATAATAATAACAATAGATAATGTTAAAAATACACACACACACAAGCATTCAGATTCTAGTACGTAATTCGAGTAGAGATTCATGTTCATATGAATGTATGTGTATGTATATAATTCACACCTTAAGTGAGTAATATGAGCATTATAACCAAATAGTAATACGTAATACGAGTCTATAAAGTAGTATTTATATTAAATGTGAGTAGCAGGTAATATTACTATTTAGTAGTAGTAATATTAGCATGCACAAACAGTTATGGTAGTTTATGGTAGTATTTGTAGAACTAAAAAGAGTAGTAGTATAAGTATAAGTAGTTGTTTTAGGAGTAGAATAAGAATATAAACACACCGAAAAATGTTCTGGACTCCGACAGGAAATCAATCCAATGCGGCAATTCCGCATTTTCTTAAATCAAGTACAAAATACTTGATTCATGCATGATTTTTCTTTTAAGCCCCAGAAAAATTTTTAGTTTTGGGATATGTAAGTTTTTTTTATTTAGATCACAAATATAAGGCATATTTATTCATTTCATGTTAAGTCCTTGCCTTTTTATCCGCATATTATCTTATTTCAACAAAAATTTCCTAAATACATACATAAAATACAAGCTAAAACCAAGAATTTGTAACTTGAAATTTAGAATGATTTTTTTCCGTGTTGCAGTGTAATTGAAGCAACATAAGCCATATTAGAAGATATTAAACGAGTAGTAGAAGTACCAGTTCTAGTATTAGTTGCAGTTAATTTTAGTAAAAAGTATTCCCAAAAGAATTATTTACATTTCACAATAAAATTAATAAATATGATGCAATTAAGAGAACTAAATTAAACTAAATATAATTTTAGTTAAAAAATAAATGAAATAAAGTTGAAATATTATATAATTTAAATAAAAAATTATTTTTATTAAAAGACGTTTAATCTGTATTTAGAAAGTGAGTTTACATATATGAAGGCCAGTAACAGGTTAATTAATGCTCGATTTGTAAATTAAAGTATGAAAAGTAAGTTGCTTGACATCTCAAGTTTCAATTGGGCTTAAAAAAAAAAGGTGTGTACTTAATATTCGTATCGTTCGTTAACGGATCATCAGGAATTGATCATCTGGCGAGTCATCATTGCAGATCATTTCCCTTCCCTGATGTACGGTATACATATAAAATACATATGTATTTGTTTGTATGTAAATCGTGTGTACGTAGTCAAATTACGTTGTTTGGAAATGCAAGATATAGGAATATTCATTTACCGTAGTGGCCGAACCGATACCCTGACCCTGGCCCTGTTTCTGGCCCATATGGCAGCCAGGGCAGAATCAGCAATTAACTCAAAATGTCATTAACCAGCGTCGTAGGTGAGAGACTCAGACGTAGACTGACATATGACAGGCATCAAGCTGGCATAACAGACTGGACATGACCAGCACCAGCTCAACATGGTACAGATCCATCCCCGAGCATCAGCATCAGTCACTCCCTCTCCCTCGCCCTCTCCCTCGCCCTCTCTCGTACTCCTCAAATTGGTCTTACCCTACCCTCTGTATTATGTTCCCTGACGTTCCACCTTGGCATTAAACGCTTGATTAAATTTCACTACAAAAATGGGCTGGACTTGTATTGCTATTGGGATGTGCACACATATACATACCATATATGTATATGAGAGAGTGTGCGTGTGTGTGTATCTAAGTGATATGCATACTGAAAAGAGAAAAAAAAGGTCATCTCACTTTGGTCATATGTGGTTCTCTGACTTTGGCCTAAGACACATAAAAAAAAGTAGTTAGAAAGCACAAATCGTTGTTGTTTTTCATTTACTTTTTTTTTTCTTATCACACATTTGCCATGGCATTTTATACATATCATTTCCCATGCCACTTCCCTTGCCACTTGCCACTTCCCAGTTCCCATTCCCCATCCGGCAACAGCGGCAACATCGAATGGGGAAGCCTAAAAAGTGCGCCGGCAGCGGAACGTGGTGAGAAAATGTTTTGCATTATTTACATTTTTACTGCAGTTGCGAGTTCTTTTCATTTCTGTTCTGGTTGTCGATCTGGTACACAGAAAAAAACAAATCATTCTAAAATTTAAGTTTGAAATTCTTGAATTTTTAAAGCATGTACTATATTCAGGATTTTATTGAAAAATTAAAACAATAAGCAAAGAAAATGGCAACGTATCAACATTAAAGCTGTGTATAAAAAATAGTCAAACACTGAAAAAAAGAACAACTTCTAAAATCAAGAGCATTCATTATAAATATTATGTTCTTTAAATAAGAACATTTTACGACCATCTTACTAATTTTAAGAATATTAATCTAAAAAAGTAAAGTTCTTTATGCAAGAATAAAAATCTTAAATTGTACAGAAAGAATAAATATGTACTATTTCATGTCAAACAAATGGTGGTCCCGTAGCGCTCTGGTTAGAGAAACCGGTTCGAACGCCACTCCGCAACAAATTAAAATAACATTTATAAAATTACCAAGACAAAATAAAATCTATATAAATCAAAAGTAAAAACGAAAGAAATTACAATATTAAAAATCACTTTTAATTTTTATATAATTTGATTTTAGTTTCAAGAGCATTTATTCTTAAAACAAGAACTTGGTCTTATTTGAAATGTTTTTAAAACAAAGATATGTTTTCTTAATTCAAGAATTGTATGTTCTCAACGCATTTTGTAGACCAAAATTCTTAGTTTTGTGACCAAAATATTCATTTTAGAACATTTTTTTTATCAGTGTAAGGATTCCCGGGGCTACCGCAATTCTGACACCGCTTTGGATTAAGCTTATCCCAGAATTTCGCATATTTTTTTTCTGTGTACTGCTTCTGGGTCTCGGTTTCGGTGTGGCTCTGGGTCTTTCTGGTCTGGAGTATCTTCCAGCAGGACATCCGTCATCCAGTCATTCGTTGTACATCGTTGTCTCGTACTTATGTTGCGCTTGCTTTGGTTTTTCGGTTTTATCGCTTCGCTTCCTGCCGTTGCCACTGAACCTGTTGCTCTCATTAACAAATTGTCAGGTGTGCTAGCGTCGACGATAACTGCTGCGTCGATGCTGACGTTGACGGTGACGTTGACGTTGACTTTGACTGTGACGTTGACGCTGCAGTTATTCGTCATGCTTTGCTTAATGAGCACAGAGTCGGAGACGGCACAGCGGCTTTACGACCATCCAGAACATGTTTGCAATTCAACTGTAAAACCATTTAAACGGAAACTTTTCTCGCATCTCCCTCCCCCTCTTCCCGTCTCTGCCTCTCAATGTTTCTCATCCTTGCCTCTCTACCCTAACTCTAACCACTTTCTGTTTACCTGTTTGTAAACAAACGCCGCCTTAATCAATTCGTAAAAATGCTCAAACCTCAAGTGATAACAAACAAAGGCGAGACGTAATGAAAGAAAGGCCCAGTCCCGTCTCCAGTCTCAGTCTTAGTCTCAGTCTTAGTCTCAGTCTCAATTCCAATAACCAGCATCAGTTCTTCAGAGAGTCTTCAGTCTGCGATTGCTCCATGTTTATTTTCTCACAAAGTCGGTAAAAACAAATAAAAAACTCACTTTGGTTATTGATTTTGAAAACCTAATCAATTTGAGCAGCCGCTGCAAGAGTTAAGCATCTCTAGTTATACCCTGTAATGTGCATACTTTGCTTTTCTTGCGAAGTTTGTTTACCTTGAATTTTAAATGCTATTCAAATTTATCTGCATATGTAACTTGTTCTTTCATATCCATTTATTTGTATACTACTCATTACCTTCAACACTGTCACAACTAAAAAAAAAAAACACAATTTTGGAGTTAGATATATTCGGTTCAATTTATACTGTGTAAATATTAGATATTTATATCGGAAAAAGTCTTTTTTAGAGTTATTATAATAGATCTAATTGTAATTCCGTGTAATTTCATTTATCATTATCTTAATTGAACTTTGTAACACTAAGTTTAAATAAATAATTTGTTAAGTAATTTTCCTAGTTTGTCTTAGTAAACAAATACATTATTTATTGTCATTCTTGAAGTAAATAGGCAATACTTTAAACGTTCAAGAATTGTTAATTACAAGTTATCTGAATATTTAAAGGGTCGAATTTATATTGATTGTATTATTAATTTCCATTACTATTTGTACTTATTATTATCATTCGTTTTTTCACTGTTTAAAGGTCTAGTCTAAATAAAAAGAATGCTCTTTTCTGTGTTATTTTATCAGCATATCACATGTTATTAATAGATTTTGAAAAATATTTCTTATTAAAAATAATAAAAGCTTAATAATTTAAGAGTTTGCTTAAAAGTCAACGTAGAGAACGTTGACTAGTCGGCTTGCTTTCACGATTTTCTTATCGCTCATGAGCTTTGGACCTCAGATTCATTTGCATCTGTATCTAAAGCAGTATCTGTATCCGCAAGTGTGTATCTGTATCTGTATCTGTTTGCAACTCTGCGGACAGCATCTTCGTCGTAATTAAATATCCAAATTAAGAGCAAGCAAATGCCGCCTCATAGCTATGTAGGGGTTGCATCTTCAGTATCTGTAAATAGCAAAAGAGGCAACGCATCCAAGTGTGGCATTTTATGCAACACACGCCAAAATGTGAGGTTGCATGCCCCCTAAATGGGAGGCTGGCGGGTGGTTGGGGCAAGTGGAGAGTGGAGAGTGTAGGGGCATGTTGTCGTGGCCCCAATGGATCAAAGCACAACAGACAGAACTCATCATAGGCATTGGGCGAGGCGAGGCAACAGTTGTTGTTGTTGTTCTTGTCGTTGTTGTTGTTTATGCAAACGCATGGGGCATGTCTCCCGCAACTCTAATGACTCCAATGCCTGCTGCGACTTTGTCTGTCTCCACTAGCCCCCCCTCTCCCCTGGTGTCAGCCTGTCAGCTTTTCCAACACAATGAAAAACATTTTCCTGTCTCTGACAACGTTCTTGTTGTTTTTTTTTTGTTTTTTCTGTTGTTGTTGCATGCACTCAACCTCTGCTGCATTGTTCCTGACGCTGTCGCTCCTTTCACCGCCCCTGCCACTGTCTCTACCCCCCACCACTGTCATTGCCACGTTCAACATAATAAAAAAATCCATATGATGTCGATGACTTTTTTGTTTTCTATGCGTCCGTCGACGTTAGAGTGCTTCGATGAATCTCTCTCGGCAACACACACACACACACACACATACACACTCAGACAGCGTCACATTCAAATGTGCATGTGATTTGTTGTTGTTGCTTATATCGTGAATGCTCTCTAATCTCCAAATGTCGTTGAACTTTTCCTTACATTTCTCTATGTGTGTGTTTGTGTGTTTTGTATTTCGCATTGCGCACAACTTTATTATTATTGTTATTGTACGCCAGTATTTTCCGCATGTTGTTGTCTCCTCCTCCTCCTCTTCCTCCTCCACCTCCTTCTCTGCATCTTCTCTCCCTTTTGCAGATTCTAGTCATACTCATATTATCTGCTGTTTTACCTCTTTTGCCTTTCGTCTCTTGTATTTTATGTCATAGTAGAAAAACAACAACAACGACAACAACAACTGATGACAACGATAACAGCAACAACAACACCAACAAGCTTAACAACTGCACACGTGCATTCTGTTGCTGCTGCTGTTGTTGCTATTGCTGTTGCTGTTGTTGCTGTTGTTGCTGTTGTTGCTGCTTCTCTGCAATTATTTCCAATTTAGCAGAACAACACTGACTGCAGCAGATGCTACAGCTCCACTGCCCTGCCCCACCCCCAGCTGGCTCGCTCCTATTGTCTTTTCTGTGGCAGTTCATTGGCCGCCAACTTGATGATGCCTCAGCAGCAACATCAGCAGCAGCAAAGGCATCAACATCACGGCTGGGGTCAGGCTTGCTCCATGCAATTACTTCATGTACTTGGGCCACAATAACACGGACTCGATGAGTAGTCAAAAGTCGAGAGTCGAACTGTACGTAAACTGGTTGCAAGTTGCAAGTTGCTGTTGCTGTTGCTGGTTGCTGGTTGCTGGTTGCAGTTGCAGGATGCTGTACTCTCGTAAAAGTCTACGTCTACTACTATCATCTATCTATCTATGGCTGGGCCTAGGCTAGGCTTGGCCTGACTTGTCTTGACTTGCATCGGCATCGGAGAAACCAGTTATGGGGCAGGCTTGTTGCTCGCCTGCCTGCCTGCCTGCCTGCCTGCCTGCCTTCCTTCCATGCCGCAGCGTTGTCCAAGGCAATGATCATGCCAGGAGCAACAAACAGCCAGCCTAGACCTGTTGCTGATTGTACTTGTTGCTGTTGTTGTTGTTGCTGTTGCTGTTGTTGCTGTTGTTGCTGTTCTGACAACAACTGAAAGGCTATTGACTTTGTTTTTCTATTGCCAGTCTTTGGGCATACAACACTTCCTCCTCCAGCTGGATATTTGCTGCTTGTGGCAGTTCATTGAACCGTGTCACATTCTAATGTCCAGCAAACGTGTTTGAAAACTTGCAACTTGGTGGGCGTGCAACACCCCCTTCCAACAACAGCAACAACAACAGCAACGATAACAGTCAACTTTATTATTATTGCTCACGAATGAATTTAAATTTCTCTGAAATTTGAAATAACTAATTATAATGAATGTAATATGCATATAGAATGCAAATCGAAAGCTTAGAAAAATAAATATAAAGTTTAAAATGTCTCAAAAAATATTATGAATAAATGGAGACATTATAATAATAATATTATATTATTATAATATACGAAAATACTAGAAATAATATAACGATCCCAAAAATGTATCTCAATTTAAAATGATTATAAATAGTAAAAGAATTAATTGTACTCTTTATTTCTTTATTTGAGAAAATATATTAATCTATACAGAACATGAATATATATATAGTATATAAGTAAAAAAAAAAAAATTTAAGTGTTCGAAGAAAAGTTGCATTTATATATAACAAATACCTTTTCGTATTTTTATTTTCTTATTTTAATGCAGTTGCTCATGTTTGTTAAAACTAGTTTATTTAGTTTTGTAATAAAACAAATAAGTGAACTTATTTTTTCACTTGAAATAATTGCTTTAATAACTGTACAAGTAATTAAAAATATCTACTTAATAATGTTAAGCGAAATCTTACTGATTGATAATATTGTAATGGTAATTAAGCTAATGATAAAGTAGGAAAATTACCTTTAATATCTCTATCTTTTCCATTATTGACAACTTATAGCAAATTCATGAAGTTGACGGACTTATATGCAGCGAATATCGTAATCTATAATTCACAACTTACTCGTAAACTTAATTTCTATTTATAAAATTAATACTTTTTTACAGGGCACTTGCACGCGATATCATTGGGTTTCAGTTCGAGGAATTTTTTGTCGTTTTCGGTTCACACCAAAAATAGCCAACGAAATATCATTTTACGCCCAGTTTTGAGCAACATCTGTTCCAATGTGCGTCCAGAGGCACACTAGTTGGCCTGTCCATCAACGGTCGAGTCATATCACGATGGTGCCTCCACCTTCCGTTTCCCCTCTCCCCTCTGCCGTCTCCCCTCTCCCGGCTCCATTTCCCTTCTCCAGTTCCATTTCCAATGCCAGCTCCAGCTAATCAGTCAGCGAGGCACTCAGCGAAGCGTGAAACGCAATTGTCGATATCAACACACATTCAATTAATAAAATCAACAGCAACAACTGTTCCCTGGTCACTGCCGATCAGGACATGGCACAATTTATTGAGGGGTCAGTCAATGCCTGGCCATGTCCAAGTTCGAGTTTAATCCCGCTGTTGGACGCATGGAATTCTGGTCGCGTCGTCTGCTGAGGTCGCTTTACCAGGCAGCTCGTTGGCTATCGTTGCTCTCGTGCAGATTGGATGTGGAACGGGGACAGATTCAGTTGAAGGCGCAGCGGCAGAGGTGCAACCGTCTGCTCACCGTTATGTGGCGCAGTCTTTTGGTCAACATCTACTGGGCCGTCATTCCAGATATTTTTCTGAAAGCCAAAAAAACCGAAAGCTATGCGGATTTCTTTGTCATGCTGCAGTCTGGGTCGGTGATCCTCTTTGCCGTCGCCTCCTTCACTGTCCAGGTGTGTTCAGAGTCCAGATCTATAGCCATTTTGAATCGTTATATCGCTCTCTATGGACGCATCTGTACATTGACCCACACCCAAGAGCTCTTTCCGCTGAAGTTTGTCGTGTTCTATGCCTTGAAGCTGGTGCTAACGGTTTGTGGCTGCCTCTATGAGTTGCCACAGCTGCTGCCGATGCAGCACATCCGGAATGGGAATATCGGTCGCATTATCAGCGGACTCATTGGCATTTACATGTGGATGGGCACACTCTATGTGCTGGATGCATGCTTTCTCGGATTCCTGGTATCCGGCGTACTCTACGAACAAATGGGTGCTCACATTGCAACAATGTTGGAGCAAATGCGTTCCATTGACATTGATTGTCAGGATTCGGATAAGGAATCGGAAGAGATGGCAGCTCCTCAACGTTTAAGTGATTACAAGCGCATGTGTTTGCTTTGCGATAGAGCCGATGAGCTGGAGGAATGTGGCCTCATCTACAGTGAACTGTACCAAGTCACGCTCTCCTTTCGCAGCATTTTCCAATTTCAAATATTCTTCTACATTTACTACAATTTTATTGTCCTGCTGCTTATGCTGTACGAGTATATCTGGAATTATTTGGAAGCTGCCCAGGGAGATCTAGTGCCTCTGATAATGGTCGGCATTAAAATGGGCAACATTGTGCTCCTGATCATGTGTGCCGATTATACGATCAGAAAATCACAACTACCACAGATTCTGCCATTAGACATTGTCTGCACCGACATTGATCAGCGTTGGGACAAAAGCGTAAGTTTATCACTTTATCACCTTATCAAATTGTCAAATCCCTTGTGAAGCGTTACTTCAACAGGTGGAGACATTTCTCAGTCAGTTGCAAGCACAGCAACTGGAGATCAAAGTGATGGGCATCCTGCAACTTAACAATGAATTCATACCAACCATTTTATCGGCTATTATAACATATCTCTTCATACTGATTCAGTTCAGTTTCACTGGTGGATTCGATGTTGTCGAAGAAATTGCCAAAAGGAACTTCACGGCGGTACACTAGAAATGTATCTGAGAATTAAGAATATTATTATAAAGTAGACCCTACTCTACACTGATAAACAAATTTTCTACAATCAAGACTTTGGTCGAGAGCATAAAATTATAAAAGTATAAAAGAAGACACATTTCAAATAAGAACAAGTTCTAAATACAAGACTAAATGTTCTTTAAGCTGTAGTCAATAAATAAAATCAATAAAAAAAATTTAAAATTTATAATTATCTTTTTGCTGTCTTACTTTGATATATGTTAATTTTTTTTATCTTAGTAAATTAATAAATATTACTTAACTGCTGTGTTATCCTTGTAAGAGATGAAACTCGAACCAAATTGAGTTTCATTAATTTTACTATTCATCTATAATATTCTGTGGTAAATTGTAGATATCTTCAGGGCCAGAAAAGTAGCAAACAATTTGCTTTCCATTTAATAAATCGTATGTATATTTATGATATATTATTAACAACAAGTTTGTCAGCAAATAAAAGTGTCTTAGAATTACTTAAAGTGATGCAACTCATATATAAAATCAATTAAATATACAGGGGTGCCACAGAAAGCAAAGCCCACCGAAAATCTCCCAATACTCCATACATTTTAGGGAGATTCTCTGTTGGTTTCGATTTCTGTGACACCCCTGATATTCGTGTATTTATCTATTTCAACAATTTGAATTTTATGTAAATAATAGACTATTATTTATAGACTCTAGAATCGACTACGTAACAAAATTCTTAATAAACAGCTGTGGCATGCAGTAACTCAAAAGTAATTTCCACCCCAGAGCTTTGCGTGTTCTGAAAGTTAATAAAAAATAAATAAGATACAAAAAATTTGGGTTAAGGTTACGATTTTATAATGGCGTGCTGCTACAAACACTTAAACATATGTCAAGATATTATAACACTTAGATTGAGGTTGAAGTAGTAATAAGGCATTTTATATACACTTCTCATTCAATTCAGGCCAATAGGTCATTAAAATAGATTTAAGAAGAAAAAATAAAATGCTCTGTAAAACGTTTTAAAAGGTCAGTGCTCTACATGTTCCGAACCATCTAATTAACAAAGGAAGTGGAAATGGTTGAAGACCAAAGAGAATATCAAATTTGGGCCGCCAATACATAGACGTAGAGATAAGAACGCTTTAGCTTCTAGGTACAATTTTATGGGGTATGACTAACAGGATGGAAGAAACGCTTTCTCAGCCCACGCAATCATTTGTAAATCTCAGAAATTTCTTGGACTTCTTTCACTTAAATTTGAAATCTGAAATTTGGAATTCATGGTGCCCATATTATCGTTCATTATATTGTGCCCCATTATACGTACTGATACAATTCGGAGAGATAGGTGGTGCTGAGAAGTCGGAGCTCGTTAAGCAGCTGACCAGAATTCGGAGCTAACACGGTGTAATTATCATAGCTTCGTTTGGCTTGTCAGTTCCTACTCCGCCCACTCCCCTGCCGCCCGCCCCCTCGCCCCACCCCCACATTATCTCAACATCGTCATCTACAAAAGCGTCTTTGTCTTTGATTATTTTTGGGCGCCAGCGGAGCGTAACGCGCTTGTCACGCCTATTATACTTACCTACATACAATGTACACTGTACATACTTGTACAATGTACATATGTTCAACGTCGAGGTTAGTCGGCAGTGTCGTCAGCTGAACCTGAACTCAGCACCGTTGCTGACCCCCGTCTGTCTGTCTGTCTGTCATTCTGTCTTTCTGTCTGACTGTCTGTATTCTGTCTGTGATCCGCTTGGCAAAATACTCGTGCACTGAACAAAAGCAAACAAAACGGCAAAAAAAAAGCACTAAACAAAATTAAAACAAGCAAATCGCGATTGCCGGTAGATTACCGCAGATTTAATGCCCTTTAATATTTAAAATCATAAATAAAACATTTATCTATTTATTTGTTTGTTTTTGAATTCTTTTAATTTGTTTATAAAAAAGTATATTTTTCTCTGCACGCACAACCCAAAGCCTATTTCTGCTATATCAGGAATTTTAACAAGTTTGGTAAATATCAGATTTATTTTTTACTTTGCAGGATTGAAAATAGAAATTGAAAATTCTATTCAAGTGTCAGGCCGTCGACTCTAACAATGGAGCCATGGAACTTTACATTTATTTGCAGTCAACACAAAGTATACATTTTATATTTTCCCTATTTTATTAAAAAACCATCAATAAAACATTTATTTGTTTTCCTTCAATTATTTTAATTTGTTTATTAAAAAGTATATTTTTGCTGCACGCACAACCCAAAGCATATTTGTGTCATCATATCTAAACTTTAAACAAGTCAGGTAAATATAACAAAGTAATTTTTGACCGTGCAGGATTCGAACCCAGCTATTCTTCAAACTGAATTTCCTTTTTTGTGACAGCTCGTCGACTCTAACAATGGAGCCATGGAACCCCACATTTTATTTAAGTCAAGAAGTAAATATATTTTATTTTTTTTGGGCTTAATAAAAATAATTAATATTTCTACTAAAATTTAAACCGATTAGAACATAAGTTTTTTTTGTTCAACCAAATCTCAGATAGATATTCATTTTTTTACTACTACTACTTTTGGATAGTCTAAAATAGTTCCCTTCCTTAAGCCTTGTCTTATTAATTTTCTTCCTATTGCTAATTGTGTTTATTGCAAATCTCCATGTCATGATTTAACCGTAATACCCTGCGAAAGAGTAATGGCAACAAAAATTCGAAACCTCACCTACGTTGCAACAGAATTAATTTTTGTTTTTGGTCGGCTGCACACACTGTTGGCTGGCCTGGGCTAAGTTGGGCTATGATGATGGCACCGTAGCTCCCAATTCTTCCTGACAGGGCGCATTCAAATTTGTGTTGTTTTTTTTTGTTTGTTTGTGTTTTTTTTTTTGCTCATTTGGAGCTGTTGGCCAAATGCTGCTGCTGACTGGACAAGCCATGCATATTTCCGGCCATTCTCAGTTCCAGGCCCTGCTGCCATTAGCCAGTTTCGATTTCCTGCCGCGTCCAGGCCATTTCAAGTATTTGCAATCTACTTAATTAGCCAAGTTCCCCACCAGCCGATGAATTTGAAAATTCTTGGTACAATGTGTGCTTAAGGGCTTGTAGCAGTAGCAAATAGAAGGGAGAGGATCGAGGAACGGAACAGCTTCAAACGCGCACTTACAGCATTGTTGTCCGCATGCCGCCGCTGCAGTTGAAAGATGCCGCACACGTCAAGCCCCCATACTGTATTAAGGGCCCAGTGCTCCCAGTTTCATATGTAACCATTACTGTGGTTGCTGTGGTTGCGGCAAGTACAAGTAGAAGTACGGGTTTGCGTAAGAGTCATATGTGTGTAACTAGCGGCACATTCAGAGCTAATTAAATACACATTCTACACAATTGGAGGCCTCACACTTGCTTATCACAGACTAAAGCGAGGAGCGCTTTGACCTTTGCTTCGACGGCAAGACGAGACTGCACCGCAAAGTTGAAAAGAAAGCCAACAAAAAAGAGAGAATTGTAAAAAAGAAAATACTTAAAGAAAACAGAATGCCTTCTCACCATCTTGCAACATCACATTGATGGGAAAGAACATTAACTTCGTCGTTTAATTAACTAATTAATTATTTCTAGAAAATAGAAACTGTAAAAGAAAAGTTAATTTTACACCTCATTTCACTACAGTCTGTGTACATCAGACCTACCTCAGACAGATTTATTGGCCATATTCTTAAAATTTAAAAGATACGGAAAAGTTTCAAGTATATTCTTTGATTTATTAGAATCATAAAGAGAATTTTGGTTTCTCATTCCAGAATTTGTAATGTAATTTGTAGTCCAGTGTCGATTGAATATCTAATAAACAATAATAAAAAGCAGCATCATATGATACTTTCACTTGCGAAAGGCCAGAAACAAAATAGAAAACAGAATCAGTCTGTAGCAAGTGCTGCCGTCTTTGACTCAAACTGGAACTTGGCCTGAAACTGGGACTGCTAGCGTGTGCTCGTAAACGTGACACAAACAAATAACATTGTTTGTCATCATCTCATATGTGTTTGCTCATACTACTCATACCCCCAGATTCAGGGAACGTGACTGCGGGGGCAGGAATGGAAGCACTCGATAAACAAGCGTGCCCAAATATAGTTTGAGCTCAATTTAGTAAATAAAAACTCGACATTACACCTAGACAAGCAAATGGAGACATATAGAAATAAATGGAAGTATGCATAACATTCTTACAAAAAAAACAAATATAATATGAAAAAGATACCTACAGTTAATTAAGAAAGTGCTTTAGCAAAATACAAATTCACATATTTGATTCTTTGAAAAATTTATACATTTTTTTTCTACTTTTTAACTAACTCCTTAAAAAACATATATTAAGCAAGAGATTTTTGATTTTGTTAAAACACTTTCTTGACTAACTGTATGTACTATACATATGAATGTGCAAAATGCATAGAATAACAAGTGGACAAAGAATACAAAAAAAAACAAGTCGAGTACGAAAACATTATAAGAGTACAGAGTATATTGAAAATGAGACACTCCCCTCCCTCGACTTCTTACACTTGAACAACAACAAGCAAGAACAGCAAATGCCAATACTCGTTTTGGCCTAAATACACAAGGCGTCAACAAGTGGCCATGCAAGCGTTCCGGTCTTTAACGAATCTTCGATGGCCTACATAAGAAATAGGTCGAAATAAAGAATTCAACTGTAAACACATTAACACTAGTTTAATACCAATTCTCAACTGGAAAATTAGTTACGATTGTGATTTAGATAAAAATTATTTGTAAACTAAAAAGTAAGCATGAAAAATGTGTCAAATTTAGTGAAAATTTGTTTAAATTAATCAAAGATTTGACGATTCTTTTGAAAATTAAAATAAAACCTTGTGAGAAAATAGTTTTGAACAATAAATCCCAAATATGTCAAAGAAGTTCTTTCGCAAAAAAAAGATAGATTATCGGTTTGTTGTTTTCAGTGAATAATCAAAATGAATAAATCAATAAAGGAATGTGTTTTATTATTTTGCACACTTTGTTGCAGTTGCATGAATCACTCGCATGCCGCGCACACAATTCGCAGCGCATTGAAAGGTACGCGACCCCAAACACAATCCAATGCGTCATTTTGTTTTGGGGGGAAGGTTGCCGCTGCCGATGGTGATGTCGATGCCTCTGTCTCTGCTTCTGTCTCTGCCACTGCCTCTGCTTCTGCCTCTGTCTAAGGCCGCCGATGCGCAGATGTGAGGCCTAATCGGGGACGGGCCGAGTCGAGCACGCACACTCAGCGTCGCGACGCTTTGTTATGTGTGTGTTCGATGAACCGAAATTGGTTCTGACCCACTTTCCATCAAATTAACGCACTTTATGGCAAATGGAATCCACAAAAACACACAGCGCACAACAATAATAGAAAGAGCGTAAGCCAAGAGAGCGAGAGCAAGCGCACGAGAGAGCAGCAAAGCAAACGCATGAGTGTGGGAGAGCGAGCACCAATTGGGGACGACGTCGCTGTCGACGCCAACGTCAACTTCAGCGTCAACGTTCACGACGATCGTAAAGCAAAATAATATCAATTTGTTGTAGTTGGTTTTTGTTTTTTTTTTTTTTTACAATACATGTACTACCATACGTATGTATATCTTTATGTGTATGTTTGTTGCTTGTAATTTACGCAACGCTCGCTCGTTTGTCGTTGTCTGTTTGGCTACTTGTCTTGTTGTTGCCCGGGCAGCGGCCGCAGCACGAGATCAACAACCAGCCATCTGCAGGCAGCCGCTGCCGCTGCCGCAGCGACTCTTCAGCTCAGCACAGTTGTTGAACTTTTTGCACAACAGCTCCAAAATCCGAAATCAAAACCTGTTCCAAACATGAAGCTTGCCACACGTCTCAGCCAAATCAAAAAAAAAGCTGGCTCAAAGCTTGACGTCAACGACGACGCGACGCTGCTGCTGCCTCTACCTCTGCTGCCTCTGCTGTCCCCGCTGTCTCTGCTGCTCTCCGGTCTTGGTGCTGCTGTTGTTGTTAATCTTTGTGACTGTACCTTTTTTGTTGTTTGAAACGCAAACTTGTTTGTTGTTGTCGCCCAGAGCAGTGAGTCGAAGCTTTGGCTGTGCTTTCGTGGGGTGTTGATTGAAATCGATCTGTGCAGATCTGAACTAAAGCAGCGTCCCCAAGGCGGCGAATTAGTTACTGCGCAGCTGCTGTTTTATTCTATATAATGACCTTGTGGCCCCAATCTCAGCAGATACAAATTTTCAGTGTATTGCATATGTAATTTAAGGGGACTTTAAGTGAGGCCTGTCCATGTAATTAATAGTGCAGCTGCCTGCGGGCAGCAGTCAGTGCCAAGTCCTTATACTCATACTCATACTGATTCTCATTCTCAGCCTGTACCACGCCTAGTACTTGTCGGTTTTGGAACGAGCGCATAAATGACGCTTTCCTGTGTACCTAAGGTGTCTAAACTTGACTACCGTGCAGAGTGCTGGACTCAACTCGACTCGACGCGACGCTACTCGATTCGATGCTGCTGCGTCCGTAACCTTGCCCAAGACACAACCCAACCGACCGACCGACCAACCGACCGACTGCTGCTGTCGATGGCCATTATTTTAGCCAGCACTCAGGCCCACAATGTGACTGGGCTCTAAAAACTTTGGCTAAGGTGGGGAGGACTCGACGATTGTTGGTCCGACCGGTGGCAGCTACTGTTGGGCTTTTTGTTTTTGCTGTACCCGCCAGACACAGACGCAGATGCAGCCACACTTTCAGTCCCAGACTCAGACTCTTAGGACTTGCGCACACTATAGCTGACAGCGCAGCATAGAGCGGAGCTTAAAACTGAGCTATCATCATTCCAAAATTCAAAGGACCTGTCGCTTGGAAGATCTTAGGCAACGCGCACACTATAGCTGAATAAATAGGAACTGAACGAAATCAAACATAAAGTATTTGGTAATTAACGTTATCTATTAGTATTAGCTATCCCACTGAATCGCATCAAGATCAGACAAGACGTACGGCAGTTATGGCGAACTAAAGTTTTCAGAGGAAAACAAGCATTTTATTTAGTTATTTTTTTTGTATTGAAGTAAGTAACGGGTATCCTATGATCGCGATCTCGACTATAGCCTTTCCGACCAGTTTTTTTGCTCAGATTAACACTCAGCTTTCAGCTTCGTTTTTAGCGAAAGTGTAAAGTTGCCTTCAAGCATATTTTATTGAAGCTCAGCTCTGCTCGATTGAACATTGTGATGTAAATTTGTGTCGAAACTTCGATGTCGACGTTCATCGATGTTTACAAAACGAATATTCGATGGTGTATAAAACATCGGTCAAAAACTTCGATGCATCGATGCTGTCCGATGTTCCGGTTTTCTTACCAAAATTCCATTAAAAAAAATGAATAAAAATTAAGCCTTGATATCGTATATCTATGTTATTGTTTGAATTTAATAAAATAATAAAAATTTGGTTTTCATACCATTAACAGTTTTTTATTGACAATGCTTAAAATAAATATTATCACAATAAATTCCTTTGATTCAATTCCGTTGATCCATATTTTTGATTAACAAGGTTTTATAATTATAACAATCAGTGCTTCCGTAGCAGTCATATTTATTGTATTTTATGCTTTCATAGCAGTCTTTATCGTTACGACCAATGTTCTTGTCAAACTTTGATGCATCGATGAACATTGGTATCTGCAAAAAACATCGCGAAACATCGTTAAATAAAATTCCATGTGCGATGCATCGATGTTTTTTTCCATCACTAACATGTTTGAATCGATCAGCAGCTGAGAGCGAATATTCAATATTGAGTCAGTGAGGGAACAGATCAACTTTCAGCTGAAATTTCAGTTGCTCTATCAGCTCCGCTTTCAGCTTTAGTGTGCGCGTAGCTCAAAAGGAGTCGCGGATAAAGCAAACGCAACGCGGAGCATGACAAACAGTTGCAGGCAAAGCAAATAATTAGTATACATCGATTATCTTGCGCCCAGGTTCAAACGTATGTCTCCTACATATCTACATGTGTATGCGTATGCGTATAAGTGTGTATTTGTGTTTGTGTATGTTTGTCTGTGTGTACCTGGCCCACTGGCTACTGTGCATTCGCTGACGCTGACGTTAACTTCAAACTGGTCCAGCTCCAGATGTTGGCACTCCGCACACGCGCTGCTGATGCCGATGTTGATGCTGATGTTGTTGCCGTCGCTGCTGCTGCTGATGTTGCAGCGCCTACGCGCGCGCGCGCCCATGCAACCCACAAAACAAGTTCCCCCGAAGCCAGTCGAGCATTCGCCATATGTGCAGTCATAAAATGCCGCGCCAGAACTGTACGTTGCGACAGACTCAGTCCAAGTCACAGCCATGTCCATGGAGCACAGGCAACAACAACAACAACGTCGACAGCGACAGCGACGTGTGCGCAGCTCGTGCCAATTCTTTGACTTTGAGTTTGAGGTTTCAACTTTAGCAGTTGCATGCGAGACGACAAAACGTTCGATGCTTGTGCATATAAATGGTTATGAAAGACAGACATACTTGCATATATAGACAGACAAACATACATACGTATATACATGTATATATGTTTATAAATACATTTGCAGTTGCACAAACACCTTAGAAGGTCAACTGCCTAGAGAAGGCGAAATCCATTTGCATTTAATCAAAGTGGTTTTTAATTAGTTCCATAAATACAAACCAAAAAGGTTTTGAGAGCCAAGAGAGTATATTTATATGTGTGTATTTTTGACAGCAAGTAGTTCTCTCTGTGAATCACTTTACCACAAAACAAAAGATTGGCAAACAGCTAATGAATAAATTAAATAAATTTGTTTGTTTGCACAAAATCGAATTCTAGTTAAACAAATAAATTACACATAAGCTTTGACTCCAAAAGTTGACGATTGTAAATTAATTATTTTATTCTTTTCTTTCTTGGATACATTTTTAAAAACAATTTTTTCCGTATTATTTTTAAAATTTTTTAATAAAATAAATAATTTTAGAATATACCATATGGTACATTTTTAGTAACAGGAATATTTTTTATAAATAAGAGTCTTAAATTTGCGCAGAAAATTAAATCTTGTGTGTATAAAGTTCTATATTATTAGGTCTGCTATGAAAATTACATATTTTAGTATAGATTTTGTTACTTATAAAAATAAAAAAGCACTTACTTTATAAAGCGAATTCAAAATTATCTTAAACCTGTTCACAACTCATTATAAAATGTCGAATTTGTAATCTGTTAATTTATTTTGGACAAATAAGACATTAAACAGTGTAATGATTAATGTTTTACATGAGTAAGTACAATGATGGAACATTTGATAGCAACTCATTTAGTTTAATGTGCTAAAATTACATTCGAGTAATTTTAACAATAGATTTGCGTGTGCATAAATAAAAAAAATTGGTTGAAGAACCTTCCGTTTTAGGCTTTGGGCTAATGAGTTATCATCGGATGTTGTTGGCCTCAAGGCTTGCAGCTTCAACAACCAATCTGTTTACTCTCATCATGGATTCCCTGGACTGCTACCGGCTAACAGCTACCAGCTACTGGTAACTGGCAACTGGCTATCGTACAAACATAATCTTGATTGACTTACGGCATTTAGCTGATAATGATGATATTTTCATCATCCGTTTGTTTTATCGGAATATTCTTGGCGCTGCTGTTGCTGCTGTCGGTTCAAGTAGCTGTACATTTGCCCAGATACGAGTACTGGGTAAACTTATGAAGAGTTAGAAAGAGCTACCTGCACTTGAGGCACAACTTCAACATGAGCCGTGTGCTTTTGTGTCTAGTGAAATGTTGAAAGCATCATTAATTTTTTTTTTTTATTTTTTTATATCTTTCGCCTTTAAGCCCAAACTTTAATATGCTAACACACACTTATGTGTGCACTGTATGTGTATATGATAATTGCAGACGGAAAGAAAAGAGAGAGCACAAGATACTACAACATACTCGTATAAATTCGTAAGTAGCAGAGCTGGGTGACCCATAATTACCGCTCAGCGGTCGTGGCCAACAGAACAATCATGGGAAAAATGAGTGTAACTCGACTGCGTTCTGTTCCTGCTGTCTTTTATAAACTACAATAATTTGAGCAATGCCATTGCTACGTTTTATGATTATCTTGCCGTTTACACGACACGCACAAAAAAATACCTAAATTTTGAATACCGAATAAATAATGCACTCTCTTAATATTCCTAAGACATATTTAGAGATAGGAAGATATACTATATAATATTATTGGTGTAGAGATTAATTATAATTATTATTATAATAATAATAAATTAATTGTTATAAATATAAATACAATAATAAATTTAAATATATAGTATGAATTTATAGTAATCGATAAAAATATATACATTAAGAACATATCAAATAAGAACAAGTTCTTATATCTTAAAATTTAAATCAAAAAATAAAAATTATTTTGTATATATATAATTTTTTTTTTAATTTTTATTTGTATAAATTTTATTCTGTCTTAGTAATTTTATAAATGTTAATTTAATTTGTTTCGAGTGGGATTCGATCCGCCGCCTACAGCTTTACAACTGAAGCGGTTTCTCTAACCAGAGCGCCATAGGTCCACCAATTGCTTGATACGAAATAGTACATATTTATACTTTCCTAACAATTTAAGACTTTTATTCTTGCATTAAGATTTTAAGATTTTTTAGATTAATAATCTTAGTTTTAGTAATTTGGTCTTAAAAAAATCTTATTTTAAGAACAAAATATTTAAGATGAATGTTCTTGACCTTAGAAGTTGGTCTTTTTTTGAGTTTATAGATACAAAAACATGTATTATATCATTGCGTTACATCTTGTATGAAACAAAAATAATACCCTCGGCAAGGGTATAAGAAGCACACAGTTGGAGCAGCACCTGGTCGCATCGGGCCCCCAATAGCAATCTCAGTTGCAGTATCCAGAGTCCAGCCCTACTCTCAATCCCTGGCCCCTATTATTCTCAGTCTCAGTCACAGTTCTCTTTCTGTCAATGCCGAGATAATGCTCTTCGTCACCTGACAATTTGTTTTTAGTTTTTGTTTTCCTCCTTTTTTTTATCATCTTTAGAGCTGACGCAGCCTTTTTGAACCCTGGAACAAGTGCAGGGAGCAAGTGCAGCCTTATCTTGGGTCTTACCTTTACCTTGACGTTTACTTCTACGTTTACCTTTACCTTTAGCTCTACCTATGCTAATTAGAGCGACGTCCTCGGCCTTGTTTTTATGCGCTTTTAGCGTGAACTGTCCAACTCCGTCGCTTGGTAAGTTCAGTTGCATAAATTTTCTGCTCTGTGGCAAAGTAATTTATGCGGCAACTTTCATGGGAAAAGTGAGACAGAAAAACGTTAAGCGGAAATTAAAGTTGGTCCTGACAACGGATTTTACATGCAACCGCAGGACAGGTGTGTGTTAAGCGTACTCGTACCTTACCCTAACTTAAACAGGGGGTTGATCATAAGAACCCACAGCGTGACGGGGATTCAAAATTGGTTCGACTGCATTCCATACTGTATGATATAGGTGAGATAGGTGACCAGGGCGGAGAGAAATACCAATATCAGCTCATTTGACACATCGAATAGGCCCAAAGGCCTTACACGAAACTCGCGATAGTTCAAACGACTGAAGAACATCTCCAACTGAAATCAGTGAAAGAATGAAGAAATAAAATAATATTAATTATTATTTAGTTTACCTTGGTGTGCCAATCGCTGCGCTCAGTAACGTAATAGTTCTCCAGACTGAGTCTGCGAACGACCCTCGAACTGTTGCTCGCTCCTTGAATTGACAAAGTGAGCAGCATCACATCTGTTAGCAACTTGACCTCGAAGAGCCACATGCCAATATTTCGATATAGGTGCAACAGAATGTAGAAGGCGACCATCGCCATGGTGACGAATCCGAAGATAAGAACAAAACAAAGTGGAACATCAAATAGACGTTGGAACTCGCTGCTGACCCGCTGAATCTCGTCGTATATGGCCAAACACTCGTCCAGCCGGTGTCCAGCTGCCTTCAGCTGCCTTCGACTTGCCGTGGGCTTGAGATCCGTTAGCTGCTTGCGTAATTCGTCTCGTACATATTGGTTGACCTGGTCATAAAGGGCGCCCACGCTGAGGTAGGCCACGAAACAAACGTGGCATATCATGCCAGCACAGACACTACTATATGTCTCGCAGAAAAAGGAGACTCTCAAGTTGGTGTCAGAAGCTTTAAAAACGGCTGGGATCAGATAACAACATTGGTAAGCCTGGCAGAGGACTCCGAAGAACAGCAGGATTAGCTCGCGCTGGCCTCCATAGCACATATTATGACATCCTGGTAGCGAATTAACCCTCCGAAATAGCCTCAGAAAACTATTGACCACTAAAATCACTTGGTCCCCATACCAAAGTTGCATCACCAGAATGACGACGACGCATGTAAAGTTGCAGAACATCCATACGTAAACCAGTGTCTTCAAATGTGAAATGTTCAAGAGTTCGAGAAATTCAGAATGTGTTTGCCAGTATAAGTAGAATATTATAATCCGAAACACTATAGAGATCCATTTAAACAAATTACATTTCTGGGCCACAAGACGCCCATCATATCGATTACACTTGACGCGAAAGGTGACGACCCCCAGAATCGTGGCAAAGTTGCAAGCATAGCGTAGGATCCTTGCCGCAAGCGAGGAGGCACTTAGCTGGACACGAACTCCAAGCATGACTAACCCAGCGATTATGGGGAGCACCAATGCTAACCTATACTGATAAGCATATTAAAAGTATTAATTGATTATCCCTTTAGATACTTACCTGAAGGATTCATTAGGCTAATTGAAAAGTTGCTAAAATTTATACTATTTAGACC